>NW_012283811.1:0-1955 GCF_000151885.1 Dipodomys ordii
ATATTTTGTTGTTGTAGTTTGCAAAGTCTGGGTATTGTCCCTAAGCATTTTTATGCTCAAAGCCAGCACTCTATATCTTGAGGCACAGTGCCACTTCCGGCTTTTTTCTTTTTGCTTATGTGGTGCTGAGAAATCGAACCCAGGGCCTCAGGCTAGCCAGGCAAGTGCTCTACCACTGAGCCACCTTCCCAGTCCCTAACAAGTACTTTTCTCTCTGGGCTATTTTTGAACACAATTCTAAGATCTCATTACCCAGAATAGCTGGAATAATAGGCGTGAGTCACTGGCACTTTGTTTGATGTATTTTGTAAATTTTAATTATGTTTTAAGATTTTTGTTTCACTATAATGTACAATGTTCTACACATATATTTTGATATATGTATATATTTCTGATGACAAATAATCTCTAAAAATGTATATCTTTCTATACATAATATATATATATATACATATTTCTGAAGACAGACTTCTTTATAACTTTTATGCTACTATTTTTGACTTTATCTTTCCAAAGATATAGTCTACTTTTCCAAAATTTTCCTAGCAATAAATCACTAATATTTCAATAGAATGTAGTTTATTACTTTCAAGGAAATTTAAAATATACACATGATATTGTAGTAACATTTATATTATATTACATGAAATAATTCTGTTCAAACTTGAAAATTTGTGTGAAGTGGAGGGGAGAGAGGAAGTTACATCCTACTGGTTAGGAATTTGCAATACTTCAAAAATCTATTCCATAATTTGTCTTATGCACATAGTCAAACTACTTCTTATGGTTTCATTTTTTGTTTCTTTATTTGCTCAAAATTTTAATATGGATTCAACCACAGTGGTAACATTAAAATTATTAACCAGGGCGCTGGTGGCTCACGCTTGTAATCCTAGCTACTCAGGAGGCTGAGATCTGAGGATCGCGGTTGAAAGCCAGCCCGGGCAGGAGAGACCATGAGACTCCTATCTCCAATAAAACCCCCAGAAAACCGGAAGTGGCACTGTAGCTCAAGTGGTAGAGTGCTCGCCTTGAGCTGAAGAGCTAAGGGACAACGCCCAGGCCCAGAGTTCAAGCCCCACGACCGACAAAAAATAAAAAAAATAAAAATAAAAAATAAAATAAAATTATTAACCAAAAACATAGATTCATAGATTCATAACCAAAAATCATAGATACATATCAGACTTTCAAAAGTTAGCACTTACGATGCTAAACCAATATGCTCCTCAGTAGATGAATGAATTGACAAAATGTGGTATATACAAACACGGTAGAATTCTATGCTTACAATTCATAAGGAAGTGGAATGACTTGGAAAAATCCTACTAAGTAAAATAAACAAGACACAAAGAAAGATTCCATGGTTTCCTAATTTGTAATAAGTAGGGAATATCTAGGATAGTCCTAGAAGTTGAACAGAATGGCTCAATAGCTATGTATAAGATGATGCTGAGCAAAATGAAAATGAAGTCCTACATATGGAAACAGAGGTTTTTCTTTGTGGTTGTTGTTTTTAATGTACTATGTGGTTTCTTTTTTCTTTTGTGTTTTCTCCTATGTTTTGTCCCCTGCTATATTTGATTTCAGCATCATGTGTCATTGTATATACATTTATCTTAATGTGGCAAGGGAAGAGGAATAATAAAATGGTGAGACAAAGGACAAATGGCAAACTAATGCAGTAGCAATGCACACAACACAACATGTTTGAAATATACATTACAACTTGTGAGGGGTATTGAGGTCAAGGAAAACTGAGGAAAGTGAGGGGGGGGTAAAAAGTTTGACTTGTTATGTACTCACTACCTTACAATTACTGCAATCCCTTCTATATATCACCTTGACAATAAAATTAAATTGAAAAATAAGCTACAAAAAATATAATTTCAATGTGTTGGTATGGTAAATATTATTCTATTACCCCTTTCTTTATCAAAGGGTCATCAACTTGA
>NW_012283812.1:0-2043 GCF_000151885.1 Dipodomys ordii
TGTGAAAAGCAGATTTCTCAATTATTAACGTTAGATGGACGCATTATAGCAATATATAATTAAACGTGCTTCAATCGCATGTAATATGAGAACTAAGTAGGTCAATTCTGAGACACAGAATTAAGGGTAAAAGTTGAGTTTAGGTTTATGGAATGACACTGAGATCCCACCCCCATCTAGTGGCCAGTGTCCCAGGAAATGGGAAGATGCAGGAAATAGTGAGAAGGGGGCACCACAGAGCCCCTGGCCTGGAGCAGTGGGAGACACACAGCTGTGCATCTGCACCCTTCTTCTCCCTGGTGGGAACCTGGTGGCTTTAGTCAGAGGTGGGGAGCAGCACCTCACATGCCTTCTTGAGTCTTTGCCTTTTTGCTGAGGGTGGTGGGTATTGGATGCAGAAGATAGGCCCTCCTTGCTGTGTGAGCCCTTGTCTTTTGTGCTTGGTCACATTTTATCTGAGGAGGGTCCCAGAAGAGCCCACTAGGGAGGTGAGGGCACTGGGGGTCAGATAGAAGATGAATATCTGGGAGGAACACACCCCTTCCGACACACATACACTCAGCTTGTCCCCCCTCCATCCCAGCTGTCAACAGTCCTCACAGGGTGATCACATTTTCCAGCTCTGCCACCATCTGCTGATGCTCCAGTTCCATCTGGTCTCCTAGTCCTCCCCAAGAATCCACCAAGTCACCCAGACTCATCTAGGCTGGAAGTAGGGAGTCCATCCATGTATGTAGCTTTTAGGATCCCATCCATTTCCCCAACATTGCCCCCACCCCAGGTCAGACACACCTCTGGGGCACTATGACCTCCTGCTTGTTTTCAGTCCTGGCTCAGAGGAGCCACTTATCTCGGGACAACTTCACCCAGCATCCTGACCTGGGGTTTTGGTGAATGGGAAGTCAAGGCTGGTAGTTCCCAAGGGAAAGGGTCTGGCCCTGGAGAAAGGGAGAGGCAGGGGCAGAGTGGTTCAGCATTATTAGAGCAGTGCTTCCTTGGGTCGAGCCCTTGGTTCTGACAAGAGAACCCCTGTGCTTCAGCTTGCACTTTGTCCCAAAGGAGGAACCAACAATCTCAGGAGAGGCACTGCTTTGAATCTGTGTGTGTGTTTGTGCTTGTGTGTGTGTGTGTGTGTGTGTGTGTGTGTGTGTGTGTGTGCATGAGGGAGAGAGAGAGAGAAAGAGAGAGAGAGATCATCTTTCCCTCATACAAGTTGACTGTGCTCAGTTGAGTGATCAGTTGGCAAATTGCAGGTACTGCATGGATTAGTCTTCTGTCACAGTCTGGATGTGTGTGTGTGTTGGGAGAGCAGGGAGATGAGAAAAGTGAAAATATATTTAAGTCACCATGTCTAAAAAGAGCAAAAGCATTTTATTTGTGTGTGTATGTGTGTGTGTTTGTTGTTCTTTTATCATCAATGCCACGTACGAGTCTAGCCATAATTTTTTTTTTCTCTTTCACCGTTTCATGGCTCCTTTGGGGGAAGTTTTCAGTAGATGTTCCTTTCCAGCTATCTCTTCCCTCTGTTCTGTATCCCACAGTAGCTGCTGGGCCTGCATGGGTCTCCCCTAGGAGGCCTATGTGAACTGCAGACCAGAGTTTACACCTGTGCATCTGTCTTCAGCCTGAAGGCTTGTGAGACGAGTGTAACCACAGCTGCACTTTTCCAGCCAGCTAGTCTGCTCTCTTCTGTATAGTTGGAGCTAATTCCAGGATTGGGAATGTGTCTACAAAACGTAATTAGGGAATGAGATGTGGGGGAGTCGAGCAGGGGCTATGAAGCTAGGAGGGTCTGGGGAGTGGTGAATGTTGTTACATAGTAGATGGTTCACCTAACCGAGGATGAGGGAGCTATCCTACCCTCCGCATTGATAGTGCCCATGGACATCCGGGCAGGGTGCTCCTGCCCCTCTGGTGGTGCGCTCCCTCCAGGGCGACTGCATTACCGCTATACCTCCCCTAGAGTTCTGCACACCCCACCTGCATTCCTCCTAGTCCATTCCAGCTGGGCAGGCGTTATCACCTGTGTCTCCCCCCCTTGGA
>NW_012283813.1:0-118981 GCF_000151885.1 Dipodomys ordii
AAACCCTGCTTTCTCTATATTGATGTCAGTATACTTGTGGAGGAGGATGGGGAAAAACAAGTTGTTTAAGGATACACGTGGACCTGTTGCAACAATGAGAAGTACAAGTTGTCATGTCCAAAACGAGCTTTACAACGTCGGTGCAGGGGGGGAATGGGGGGGGGTAAGGAGAAGGTTTGGGATTGGGGGGTAGGGGGGAGTCTGGGAAGGGATGTGAAGGGTAAACAAAGCAGGAGCCTGCAATGCTTGGTAAAAAATGTGTGCATTATTCTGCCCATGTAATTGTAACCCCTGTGTACAGTATGTTCACAAGTAAAATTAAATTAAATTTAAAAAACTTCAATAGCACCAAAAAACAATCAGGAATAAAAGAGAGCAATGAATAATACTAAAAGTTTAATTCCATATGAATTAATAATAATATCTTAGTATACATATAAAGGTTTTTATATGTATTTTGTTAAAAGCTGCTAAATGTAGTAGAATGACCATGAGACTTAGAATCAGAAAACTTGGATTTTAGTGCTGGAGGAATATCAATACCCAACTTCAAACTTACTACAAGGCCATATTAATCCAAATGGCTTGGTACTGGCAGAAGAACAGACCTGAAAACTAACGTATTTAACCGAAGACCTAGAAGTGAACCCACAGACCTATAGCCACCTAATCTTTGATAAGGGAGCTAAAAAAAATAAAATGGAAGAAAGACAGCCTCTTCAGTAAATGGTGCTGGCAAAACTGGTTAGACACCTGTAGAAAACTAAAGTTAGATCTTTATATATCACCCTGCACCTCAATCTATTCCAAATGGATCAAAGACCTGAAAGTAAAACCAGACAACCACCAAACATTATAGGAATGAATATGAGAAAGTATAGGGCTCCTTGGCACAGACCAAAATTTTCTGAATAAAGACCCAGGAAAACAACATATCAAACAAAGGTTGGACAAATGAGATTGCCTTAAACTGTAGAGCTTCTGCACAACAAAGGATATACCTAGCAAGATCAATAGAAAGTCCACAGATGGAGAGAAGATCTTCACTAACCATATAACAGACAAGTGCATCATATCTAAAATATACTTAGAACTCAAAAATCTAATCCCCCAACAACAAATCCTCAAAGAAACAACAGCCCAATTAATAAGTGGGCTAAAGACTTAAAGAGAAACTTTTCTGAATAAGAAATAAGAATGACCAATAGACACATGAAGAAATGCTCAACTTCTCTAGCCATAAAAGAAATGCAAATCAAAACAACATTGAGATTCCACCTCACTCCAGTTAGAATGGCTATAATCAAGAACTCTAAAACAACAGATGCTGGAGGGGAGTTGGCCAGAATGGAACCCTGCTGCATTGTTGGTGGGAATGTAAACTTGTTCAACTACTCTGGAAAGCAGTATGGAGATTCCTCAAAAGACTCCACATAGAGCTCCCCTGTGACCTACCAATCCCATTTCTGGGCATTTACCCCAAGATCACAAATAATAAGGCCATATACTGAATCTATGAACACAACTATGTTTATTGCACCATTATTTACCATAGCTAAGATATGGAACTAACCCAGATGCCCCTCAGTAGATGAATGGATGAAGAAAATCTCTCTCTCTCTCTCTCTCTCTCTCTCGCACACACACACACACACACACACACACACACACACACACAGTGGAATTGTGTGCTTCCTCAGAAAGAATGACATTGCCACATTTGTTAGGAAATGGAAAGACTTGGAAAAATCATGTTACGTGTAATACCAGACCCAAAGAAATATAGGTCCCATAGTTTCCGTTATTTGCAATATTTAGTATATGTCTAAAATTACTTTATGAGATGAGCAGAAAAGCTCAAAAGCTAGTTACATATAATTATATATGATGATGCTAAGCAAAATGAACCCCAACATATGGACACAAAAGGTTATTCTTTGTTGTTGTTGTTGTTTAATGTACTATATGATTTTTTTGTTTCTTTTGTATGTTCCTCCTCCTATGGTATATCCCAGTTGTCACTGTATTTGATTTTGGAACCTTGAATCTTGTATATACATTTATTTTCTTTTGGGAGGGGAAGGGGAATAACAAAATGCTGAAACAATGTCACAGCTTGACCCATTGCAACAAGGAGTCTCACAGGACACTAAGTTGGAAATAAATCTTACAACTTTAGGGGAGAGATGGGGGAATCACGGGAGGGAAGGGATAGTGGAACAAAAACAAAGGAGGGGGTAACAATGACTGACAAAAAATGTACTCATTACTTTACTGATGTAAATGTAACCCCGCTGCACAGCATCTTTACAATAAAATTAAATTAAAAAAAAGTCAGCCCTTGCAGGAAAGTCTGAGAGGCTCTTATCTACAGTGAACTACTAAATAGCCACAGAGGGAGCTGTGGCTACAGTGTCAGAGAACTAGCTTTGACCACAAAATTGTCAGGAACACCACTTAGGCCTTGAGTTCAAGGCCCAGTTCTTGTACCTTCAAACACACACAGACATAGATACAGACAGACAGACAGACATACACACACACACACACATACACACAGAGAGATAGCCCAAGGGTTCAGCAGTCCCTGAAAACAGAACCATGAACTCATTCCATTAGGATCACATCCCACCCCCAAGAAGGTGGCACTACCGACTTCAGACCCACTGAAGACAAAACATTGAGCCTCTCACATATCTGGAATGTCTCATAGACCAACATGGTATTTCATACTGTACACACTGCTATGCAGAAAACTTAGCCACGTCTTTTGTTGTTGTTGTTCATGGGGTTTGAACTCTGGGACAGGTCACTGTCCCTCAGCTTTTCAGCTGAAGGTGAGCACTCTCCCACTTAAGCCACAGCACCACTTAATGTTCTCTGGTGATCCATTGGACATCAAGTCTCACAGACTTTTCTGCCCAACCTGGCTCTGAACCATGGTCTTCACATCTCAGCCTTCTGAGTAGCTAGGATGACAGCTGTGAGCCACTGGCAACTTCCGGTTTCAGCCACCTTCACCTACCCAGCGGAAAACCATCTTATAAGGCTACAAACGTCTTGCAACCCTTCACTTCAGATTTTGTCACCAAGCATCCAAATCCATCTTTATTGGAGAGAATACAGACACAGCAATCCCACCCCTGCACCCATTCGCCCACTCCCTGCCTGCCACAAGCCATGTCCTCTTGAAGCTGTGGCTTCAAGCTGGGGTAAACTTGGGGAGTTCTTAGAAATGTCTGTACAGTGGGGCGAGCACCTGGTCTCCCAACCATAGCACCCCCCTCTTCGTCCCTCCCACACCTGAACCATCCTTTGGAGGCAAATATGTTTTACTTTGTTTCTTTTTTCAGTTGTGGGCCTTGAACCCTAGGCCTGGGTGCTGTCCCTGAGCATTTCAGCTCAAGGCGAGCACTCTACTACTTAAGCCATAACACAACACCACTTCTGCTTTTCTGATGGTTCGTTGGAGATAAGAGCTTCAGGGTTTTTCCTGCCCAGGCTGGCTTTGACCTGATCCTCAGATCTCACCTCCTGAGTACCTAGGATGACAGTCATGAGCTAGTGCCACCCGGCCAAAGATACTTTTCCATGCCTCTCATCCTATCCCCTCAGGAGACTGAGATCTGATGACCACAGTTGGATGCCACCTTTGGCAACAAAGTCCATGAGAACTCTTTATCTCCAATTTTAAACACCCAAACAAGTCGGAAGTGGAGCTGTGGCTCAAATGGTAGAGTGCTAGATTAGAGTATAAATGACAAGGGATAGGACCCAGTCCCTAATTTCAAGATTTTTCTAGCAAAGACCCACCCAAGAAAGGGAAGCAGGTGGGCATATGGGAGCTGAAAGCTCACACATAATACTCAAGACTCCCAGAACAGACCCCATCCTGCTCTGATTCTCTAGATTCTATGTCCTACATCATGGTAATCTTAGATGGAACTTACCATGCACCAAGTTAGGATGTTCAAATACAATCGCATATTCAGGATCCCCTGACCTTATCAAAGACGCAAGATCTCTCACTGTCCTGCCTCTTCACTGGGTAGGGAGGTGAGGTCTAGTTATCCAACCACAGGATGTGGGAATGAAAGGATTTCTTGGCCAAGGCATGCAGATTTAAGGGCTCCAGGTCCCTCTCTCTCAGGAAGGAGAAAAGGGCTGATCTATCCCTGGAATGTTCCTGGGTTGTGAGTATCTTCAAAGAAACAACCCTGCTCAGAGACCAGTGCCTCTGGTTTTCCCACCAGCCTCTATCCAAACCTGCCCCACATTCACTTCAGTCTGCCCTCTCTGAATCTCAGATCTGCCACCTAGACTAAAGGCTGAGTCAACAAAGAGACCCATCTCTGCCTCTGAGAAAGGCAATCACGGGGTCCTAGAGCCCCGTAGAGCAAGTCTGGGGCAACAAGGGTCCTTACTCCCATCTCATTCCCTAATTACATTTGGCAGACACATTCCCAACCCTTGAATTAGCTCCAACTATACAAACGAGAGCAGACTGTCTGGCTGGAAGAGTGCGGTTGTGGTCACACTCATCTCACAGGCCTACAGGCTTAAGACAGAAGGTGTCCTAGGGGAGACCCACGCAGGCCCAGCAGCTACTGTGGGCTAGAGAAAAGAGGGAAGAGAGAGGTGGAAAGGAACATCTACTGAAATCTTCCGCAAAGGAGCCATGAAACAGTGAAGGTGAAAACAAAAATTATGGCGGGTCTCACACTTGGCATTGCTGGTCTCACACTTGGCATTGAAAAAAGAACAACAAATACACACACTCACACACACAAATCCAGAATTGCCAACTGATCACTCACCTGAGCACAGTCAGGCTCTCTCTCTCTCTCTCTCTCTCTCTCTCTCTCTCTCTCTCTCTCTCTCTTTCATGCACACACACATATACATAGACTCAGAGTAGTGCCCCTCCTGAGTTTGTTGGGTCCTCATCTGGGACAATGTACAAGCTGGAGCATGGGAGTTTCCTTGTCAGAACCAGGGGCTCAACCCAAGGAAGCACCGCTCTAATAATGCTGAACCACCCTGTCTCTCCCTATCTCCAGGGCCAGACACTTTCCCTTGGGAATAACCATCCTTGACTCCCCATTCATCAGAACCCTAGGCCAGGACTCTGGGTAAAGGAGTCCTAAGACAGGTGGCTCTTCAGAGCCTGGACTGAAAATAAGCAGGAGGTCATGGTGCCCCCAGAGAAGTGTCTGACCCAGGGTAGGGGCAGTGTTGGGGAAATGGATGGGGTCCTAAAGGCTACGTACATGGATGAACTTTCTACTTCCAGCCTAGATGCTTCTGGGTGACTTGGTGGATTCTTGGGGAGGATGAGGAAACCAGATGGACCTAGAGCACCAGCAGATGGTGGCAGAGCTGGGAAATGTGATCACCCTGTGAGAGATGTTGATAGCTGTAGTGGAGGGGGACAGGCAGGGTGTATGTGTGTTTGAGGGGCGTGTTCTTCCCAGACATTCACCTTCTATCTGACCCCTAGTGCCCCCACCTCCCTAGTGGGCTCTTCTGGGACTCTCCTCAGGGGAAAGTGTGACCGAGCACAAAAGACAAGGGGTCACACAGAAGGGGGGCTATCTTCTGCATCCAACACTCCTCACCCCCAGAAAAAAGGAAAAATCCCAAGAAAGCAGGTGTGGAGGTGCTGCTCCCAACCTCTGACTAAAGCCACCAGGTTCCCCCAAAGGAGAGGAAGGGTGCAGATGCATAGCTCTTTGGCTCCCACTGCTCTAGGCAAGGGGCTAAGTGGCGCCTCCTCTTCACCCATCCCTGCATCTTCCCGTTTCCTGGGACACTGGCCACTAGGGATGGGGGTAGGATCCCAGGATCAACGTCCACTCCCCCACCCCACCCCCCACTCCTGGGGCGCATTTGTGGCAGTGTCAGGGCTGGCCTGCCTGGTGCTGGGGAGGGGCGTTTGGGACACAAGAAGGGAGGCAGGAGTCAGGTGTCTGAGTCCGTGGGTGGTGGGGGCTAGGGGGAGGTCGTGAGATGCAGACCCGCGGGGCTTCCACTGGGGACCGAGACCCGGTCAGGGCAGCAAGGAGGCCAGGGGTGCACCATTGCTGGATGACTCCAAGAGGCGCTATGGGTCCAAGCTGACAGCAACCTGTTTCAAACGCGGTGCCATAGGGAGGGCAGGAGAAGGGGCCAGGGCAGGGGCGGGCAAGTGGCAGGGCTGAGCTCGCCCCCTCCACAGCTGAGCTCCTGGTGCAGGGGCCTTGGACTCAGGGCCTACCTGGCCTCTGAGCCTCCCTGGGGCTGTGAGAGGTATGTGCCTGCTGTGCTGGCTTTGGGTCCTCTGTGCTCCTGGCCCAGACCTGTGCTCCTACAGCAGTGGAGGCCAGTCATGATGCTGCCACACCTGGTGCATGTGCCTGCTCTTCTCTGTTCTCTCTCTGCCCCCACTTTTAACCCAGGCTTCCCACCCCCTGCTGTGCAAGTATGCCAGCTCCAGTGTGCCCCTGGCTGAAGCAACTATGTGCCCTTTCAGCCACGCCCTGTCCTCCCCTCAGTCACACCCCCTGCCCACCTCGGCCATGCCCCCGCCCCTGGGTTTGTGCTGCCCTGACTCTGCCCTAAGGCTACCAGGCTATGGCAGAAGCAGCCTCACCTCAGCTCAGGGTTTCCCCCCATCCCCAGCAGCTGCCTGGGGGAACTGAAGATTCCCCTCAGCCAAACCACTGGGGGAGACTCTTCTCCATCCACCCCACAAACCAAGCTCCTTTTGTGTGTGTGTGTGTGTGTGTGTGTGTGTGTGTGTGTGATTGTCCTCTCAAGGACTCAGAACATTGAATCTTTTGGGATGACTGCACACAGCACACTTTTTAAAAAAGCACAAGGGACCCTGTGTAATGGATTCAGCACAATGTGCCTTTTGAAAGAGTCAGCACATAGCAACTTTTGGGATCCCCATGGTAATTTAATTACCAATAAGATTAGACAGGCCATTTTGACATCACTAAACGAAAATATCATAATATTATGACATTATATGTCATAGTGACATTATAGACATATTGCGAATTCCTATTCTGTGATTTCATTCTATTACAAGCTAGCAATATTGGTAGATATCAGAAATCCATTGTGACCTCAAAGTCATTATGACATGAAAATCCCTTTGTGACATCACAGTGCCATTGTGATATCATTAACCTGTTCTGACATCACAAACCTGACCTATCCATTGTGACCTCATCACCAATGTGCCATCACAAAGCCATTGTGATATCACATTGCTATTGTGACATTACAATCACCTTGATGCCTCCCAAACCCATTATGACATCTTTAGCACCTTTGAAAAAACGCATGGCCTTTGTGACATCGCAGTCCCTTTGTGTATCCATATCCTCATTGTGAAATATCAATTGAGATCAGATATGACATTGTGATATCACAAAGCATTTACAATATAATCATTGATGTGACATCACATTGTCATTATGACAACATCAGGTCATTGTGACATCAAAAATCTGTAATGACATCATACAACTATTACACCACATTGTCATTGTGACAACATATATACATTATGAAGGCTTATTATGTGATTTCGTTGTATTTCAAATGTGGGTTCATATCAAAAACACATTTTGACTTCATAACCATTGTGACTTGACAATTCTTTTGTGATATAATATTGCTATTGTGATATCTCTAAACAACTGTGACAACTCAAACATTTCCTATCCTACGTTTTGTGACATGTTGCCACTGTGTTAGGCCCATTGAGAGCTCAATCTATTTTCGACCTCATTTTATTTCAGGTATGACATTAAATATTATAAATATACTGTGAAATTATGAATATTGTGACATCACACTGCTAGATGCAATGACCATTGTGTCACATTTTCACATCACAAATCTGTCTGACTTCATCACATTTGTGCCAACAAATGATTTTAAAATCCTCAAAATCCCATTCTAAACTCATGTACTCATTATGAGTCAATGACAATTGAGGTCTGGAATGCCATTTTCACATCACCAAACTACTGCGACATCACAAAACTATTTTGAACTCATCACTATTATGACATCACCAACTAATTGTGATATAACAACACTCTTATGACATTATAATTTGACATCATATTGCAATTGAGATATTACTGAACCCTCATGCTTTCAAAAACCTTTTATGATCTCATCACATCTTAGAAAATTATGGCCTTTGAGACATCAAGCTCCTTTTGTGAACTTGAATCATTGTGAATTTGTAGCAATTGAAAATTGAAATAAGATGTGATATTGCAAACTAGTTTTGACATCACTAACCTATTTTTATATCATGAACACTTTGACAACCAGAACCTGTTAGGAAACTTAGCACTTTTGACAAAAACACATGGCCTTTGTTTCATCACAGTTCATTTGTTTATGTCATTGTGACTTCATCCTCATATCCTCACTATAAACTAATGGCAATTAAGATCTGACATGCCATTGTGACATCATAACCAGTGTGACATCAGACTGTCATTATGTCACCATCAGCTCATTGTGACATCACAAAGCTATAGTGACATCATAGCATTATGACATCGCATTGCCATTTTGCTGACATAGACACATTGTGAACGTATATCTTGTGATTTCATTGTATTTCAAATGTGGCATATAAGTTGATATCAGAAAAACATTGTGACCTCATAACCATTGTAAGATAAACCCTGTGTGACATAATAACCAGTATGACATTATATTGTTGTTATGACATTTTTAGCTTATGGTGGCATCACAAAATAATGACAGTATAGCATTTGCCATTGTCATTGTGAAATCATTGTCACATTATGAATGCCAAATCTGTGATTTCATTGTATTTGAAATGTGGTATGTGGGTTGATATCAGATACTCATGGTGATGTCATAACCATTGTCACATCAAAATCCCTTTTTGACATAAATTTGGCAATATGACATCACACTGGCAATGTGATGCTAGTAAGGCATCGTGATATCACAATGGTCATGAACTCACAATGGATTTCTGGTATCAACCGACCTGCCACATTAGAAATAGAATCAAATAATACAATAGGCAAACACAACGTGTCTATGACATCAGAATGACAATGTGATGTTACAATGCTATGATGTTATTGTAGTTTTACATGTCAAAATGAGCTGATGGTGTCATAATGGCAACATGATGTCACAATTATGATTATGTCAGAAAGGATTTGTTATGTTTCAATGGTATATCTGATGTCAATTTTCATTAGTTCCCCATGAGGATATGGATACAAAAAGGTTCTGTGACGTCTCAGAGGCCATGTGTGTTTTCAAAGGTGGTAAGAGATCATAATAGGTTTGGGATGGCACAATGTGATCCATAATGTCACAATGGAAATGAGATATGCCATTGGGTTTTTGATGTCACAGTGGTGATGAGGTCACAATGGTTTTGCGATGTCACAGTTTGTTTGTAATATCAGAATGATATATCAAATTTCAATGACTCATAATTCAATATGAGGATACCAGGTGATAGAAGAAGCTCCATAGTATGAGGTCATACTATGTGAAAACCCAATGGGACAGTGATTTCACAATGACAATGTGATATCTCACCATCATGTTATAAGAATGTTTTGATGTCACAATTGGCGACGCAATATTGATGAGGAGATCGCAATAGATTTGAGATGTCCCAACGGGCTGGTGATGGCACAATGGCATGTGGGATCTCAATTGTCCTTAACACACCATGAGTATATGAGTTTGGGAAAGGATTCTGATGTCAGCAAAGCATATGTAGTCAAAAAGGTGAAGAATTAACAGGTCTGAGATGTCACAAAGTGACACAATGGTTATGATGTCCAGCGGTGTGATATCATGATGTTACACTGGATTTTAGTTATCTCATGTCATATCTGAAATACGAGGTCGAACTCACTAATATATCACAATGGCATGTCACAAAATTATGAGAACAGGAGAGGTATTTGATGTTACAGTGAGTTACAAAGGCAATGTGCTGCGACAAAGAGATTTAGATGTCACAAAGGTTATGCGTTCACAATGCTTTCCTGATAACGCAGATGGAACATTTGAGATAGAAAGAAATCAAAGAATAGGCATTCAAAATGGGTCTATGACATGAAAATGACAATGTGACGTCAAGGAAGCAATGTTTCACAGTATATGTACTCATTACCTTGCTCATGTAACTGTAATCCTTCTGTACACTGTATTTACAATAAAAGAAACTCACAGAAGAAAAAAATAAAAATATGGTATGTGTCATTGGGGTTTGCTGATGTCACAATGAATGGTGGTGTCATGATGACAATGTGATTTCTCAGTCATAATTATGGTACAAAGTATTTGTAATGATAAAATGCTACGAGTGATAAGAATTTTCATTACTTCACTATGAAGATATGAGTACACAAAGGGTCTGTGATGCCACAGAGGTCATGTTTTTTTTATTGTGAAAAAATACTGTACAGCGGGGTTAAAATTACATGGGCAAGATAATGAGTACATTTCTTATCAAGCATTGTAGCCTCCTCTTTGTTTCCCCTTCCCATTCTCCCCCTGCCCCCCCACCCAATCCTCCCCACTCCCCTTCCCCTCTCACACGAAAGTTGAAAAGTTCGTTTTCGACATAACGACTTGTACATCTCAAGAGTTCACAATAACTTTGTGATGTCACTATGTGATTGTGAAGGCACAACAGCAATGTGATATCACAATGGTTTTGTGATGTCACAGTGGTGATAAGGTCACAATGAGTTTGTGATGTCACTATGAGTTTGTAATATCACAATGACATGTCCAATTTGAATTTCTACTAGTTCACAATGAGGATACAATTTCAAAGAAAGAATCTTAAGCTCCAAAGACCATGAGATTTTAGTCATAACTTGTGTGATATGCTGCCATTAGGATATTTTAGGTCTTTAGTAAGCTTATAATCAGTTTTCAAACTCATAATAATCCAGGTATGAAATATGATATCAGAAATTGACTCTGACATGAACATTGTGACATCACATTGATAGACATCAAGACCATGGTGTACCATTGTGAACTCACAAATTTGTTAGAGCTTCATCACATGTGCCAACACATGACTTTGGAGACAACACAGTCCCTTTGTGAACTCATATCTTCATTACGAATTAATGACATTTGAGATCCTGCATGCCATTGGACATTTACAACCAATTGTGACAGCACAAACCTATTATAGTAGAAACACATCGTGATCTCATAACCATTGTGGTAGCACAATCCCTTCATGACTGCACATTTCCATAGTGGTATCACTAACCCAATGTAAAATTCCAATCCTCTTATAACCAATCCAGATATGAAATGTGATAACCGAATCCAGTGTGACATCTTGATCATGGTGACATCACACTGATAGATGTTATGAGCATTTTGTCACATTCTGACAACACACGCCTGTTAGGACTTCATCACTTTTGTGACAATGCATGCCTTTGGAGACATCACAGTCCCTTTGTGAGCTTATATACTCATTGTGGGTTAATGACAATTGAAATCACATGTGTCATTTTGATATCACCAACCCATGGTGACATCACACACCTATTGTAAACTCATCATGTGTGGCATCACCAATTGTGATATCAAGACATTTTAAGTCATCATATTACAACATCATATTGCCATTGTGATGTCACTCTTCCAATGTGTTTTCAAAAACCTACTGTGTCTTCATAGCATTTTAGAAAATTCATAGCCTTTTATACTTCAGTCTTCTTCTGTGAACTCATATACTCATTGTGAAATAGTAGCAACTGAAATTGGACATGTGATTATGAGATGTTACTTCCCAAATTTTTTAATTTCATCACCAATGTGAGATCACAAACCCATTGTGAGCTTTCATTGCCATTTGACATCACTATCACATTGTGACATCCCAAACCTATTAGGACCTCTTAGCACCTTTGAAAAAACACATGGCCTTTTTGACATCACAGTCCCTTTGTGAAACTATCCCCTCATTATGAACTGACAATTGATATCAAACATGCCATTGTAACATCATGAACCCTTTGTGACATCATCAGTGTGACATAGTATTGTCATTATGGCAGCATCAACTACTTTTGACATCACAAATCTACAATAACAAAATAGCATTATGAGATCACATTGCCATTGTGATGTTATAAAAAGATTATGAATGCCTGTTTTTAATCTTTTATTTTTTCGTTCGTGGGTCTTGAACTCTGGGCTTGGGTGCTGTCCCTGTTCTTCAGCTCAAGGCGAACACTCTATCGCTTGAGCCACAGAGCCACTTCTGGTTTTCTACTGGTTTTCATTGGAGATAAGAGTCTCAAAGACTTTCCTGCCTGAGCTGGCTTTGAACTGCGATCCTCAGATCTTAGACTCCTGAGTAGCTAGGTTTATAGGCATGAGCCACTGGTGACTGGCTTTTTCATTCTATTTCAAATTTGACATGTGTGTTGATATCAGAAACATAATGTGACCTCATAACCATTGTTACATCATAAATCAACAGTGACATCAAATTGTCATTATGACACCATCAGCTCATTGTGACATCACCAAACAACAATGGCATCACAGCATTATAAATCACAGTGACATTGTTATGACTTAACAGTGTGAAGACCTTTTCTGTGAATTCACTGTTTCAGAAACCCATTTTGACCATATAACCATTGTGATATCACAATCCTTTGTGACATCACATTGCCATTGTGATATCATTAACCTGCTGTGCCGTCACAACCAGTCCTGTCCTTGTAAGTTTTGTGACATGCTGCCATCATCATATAGTAGGGCTTTGTGAGCTCATAATCTGTTTTCAATCTCATATTTCTGGTATGACATGTCATATCAGAAATCCTTTATGACATCATACTGCCAGATGTCATGACCATTGTGTCATATTGTGACATCACAAAGCTGTTAGAACGGCATCACATTTGTGACAACACATGCCTTTGGAGACATTACAGTCCCTTTTTGAACTCATATATTCATTGTCAATTAATGACAATTGAGATATCCCATGCCACTTTGACATCATGAACCTATTGTGACATCACAAACTTATTGTGACCTCATCATGAGAATGGTATTAACAACTAATTGTGGTATCAAAGCATTATTTTGACATGATATTGTGGTATGGGCATTGTTATTTCACTGTCCCATTGTGTTTTTACAAACCTATTATGGCCACATCACATCTTAAAAGATTCACGGCCTTTGAGACTTCAAGCTCTTTCTGTGAACTCGTGTACTTATTACCTCTAAGGCAAAGAGACAAACCATTGAGTCACATTTAATATAATAAACCAATTTACACTAGAAAGGAGACTGTGATTACCTTATCCTGGACTGGATAACCAGGTCCAAGAGCAACCTTGACCATCAAACCTCAGACCTCCAATGGGCAGCCCCGCCCTATCTTAATTGGTCTGTAAACCACCAGCCAAAAATTTATGATCTCCAAAGCTCCAAACCTCAATGGGCAAGGCTTTTAACTTTTCCATTACTCCCTTCTTCACTACAGACCTGTCATTCCTTTCTGGTCTTTCTCTTTTTCCCTTCCAACACTTTCTTCTTCTCTTCAGGCCTCTCCAGTCTCCATAGGCCTGCACTACTCTGCCCTAATGACCACTTTTCTGCTTCTCTCTTCTCAGGTTTTTCCCTTCCTGCTGTCTAACCACTTTCTTCCATCCGGGTAGCTCTCATTTTTATCTCCTCTTCCAGTGCTCTGAAAATGCAACTTATATAGGTTGTACCCCTCCTCACTCCAACGGGTATTCTGCCTAACAGTTTTCAACCGTCACTTCCCAAACTGCCCAATGTTCAATCACTTCTTTTTTTTTTGATCCGGTCATGAGGCCTGAACTATGGGCCTGGGCGCTGTCCCTCAGCTCTTCAGCTCAAGGCTAGCGCTATACCACTTGAGCCACAGCGCCACTTCCGGCTTTTTGCTTTTTGCTTATTTGGTGCTGAGGAATCGAACCCAGGGCCTCTGGCTTGCAAGGCAAGCACTCTACCATTGAGCCACCTTCCCAGCCCTTCAATCACTTCTTGACAGCTCACCATGTGAGGCTTGACAACTCCACTTTTGGTGGATTTCCCCACACTCTCCGGTGGGCCAGGCCAAGAATTTACAAAGATTAATGACTTCCACAGATAATTCTGGCTCCACTGTTTATTACAGTATCCTCATAGTGAATTAGAAGAAATTGAAATTGTATATGTCGTTGTTATATTACAAACTTGATGAGACATCACTAACCCATTGTGACCTCATCACTGCGGTGACATCACAAACTCATTGTGATATCACATTGCCATTGTGCCACCATGATCACATTGTGACAACCCAAACCTATTATAACCTCAGAAGCTTTGAAAGAAAGCATGGTCTTTGTGACATCACAGGCCATTTGTGTATCCATACCCTCATTTTGAGCTAATGGCAATTGAGGTCATACATGCCATTTTAACATCACAAAAACTTAGTGACATCATTACCAGTGTAACATCACATTGTCATTATGACAACATCAGCCAATTGTGATATCATAAAACAATGACATCATAGCATTATGACATCACATGGTCATTGTGATGTCACAGATACATTGGAATGCCTATTCTGTGATTCCATTCTATTTCAAATGTGGCAGGTAAGTTGATATCAGAAATATATTGTGACCACATAATTATTCTGACATCACAATACCTTGATGACACCACATTGCCATTATGATATCACTAACCCACTGTTACATCACAAAACTCTCCTATTCTCATAAATTTTTTGACATGCTGCCAGTGTGATCTCTTCAGCATCACTGAGTTCATAAATTGTTTAACTCATACTTCAGGTATGACATGTGATATTAGAAATCCACTGTGACATCACACTGCCAGATGCCATGACCACTGAGTCATATTGTGACATCACAAACCTGTTAAGACCCATTACACTTGTGCCAACATATGCCTTTGGATACATCATTATCCCTTATGAACTGATATATTCATTGTCAATTAGATATCTGGCATGAGATTGTGAGATCACCATCCCATTGTGAAATCACAAACCTATGTGACCGCATCACCTTTATGGATCACCATTTCTGACTTCAAAACAATACTATCTCATTTAATGGTAACATCACATTGCCAATGGGATATCTCTGTCCCATTGCATTTTCACCAACCTATTATGTCTTCATAATATTTTTCAAAATTTATGGCCTTTCTGACTTCTAGCTCCTTATGTTAATTTGTATCTTCATTGTGATCTAGTAGAATAAAATTGGACATGTAGTGGTGATATTACAATTTCATTGTGACATCACTATCCAAGTGTGACCTTATCACCACTGTGACATCACAAACCCATTGTGACATCACATTGCCACAGTGATATCACGATCACCTTGTGATATCCCAAACCTGTTGTGATCTCTTAGCACCTTTGAAAAAGCACATGGTGTTTGTAACAACACAGTCCCTTTGGGTAACTATATTCTCATTGTGAACAAAGGACAACTGACATCAGACATGCCATTGTACCATTACAAACGCTTTGTGACATCATCTACAGAGTGAGATCACATTGTTGTTAGGACACCATCAGCCCATTGTGACATCTCAAAATGACAATGACATAATAGCATTATGACATCACATTTACATTGTGAGGTCATAGAGACAATGTGATTGCCTATTCTGTGATTTCATTCTATCTCAAATGTGGCATATTGGTTGATTTCAGAAACCCATTGTGACGACATCACCAATGCGACATTGCAAACCCTTTGTGACCTCATATTGATATTGTGATATCATTAATGCAATGTAACATCACAAACCTGTCTTGTCTTCATAAATTTTGTAACAAGCGACTATCTTGACCTGGGCTGGAGCCCCAGAGCTAATTGCAGCCTCAACTATGAACCCTCATACCTCCAAAGAGCAGTCCAGCCATTTATTAACTGGTCTTCAAACAACCAACCCCCCAAATAATAATCTCCAAAGCTCCACACTTCAAAGGACAAGGCTTTTTCCTTTCTTTTCATCCTCCTTCTCTACAGACCTGTCCTACCTTTTAGGTCTTTTCATTTTTGCCTTCCACCATTCCCTTCTTCTCTTCAGGTTGCTGTACTCTTGAGAGGCCTTCCCTGCCCTGTCCAGGTGGCCAGTTGCCGTCCTTCACCTCCTGCTCTCCCTCAATTTCCTCTCCTCCCAGGTCTTTACCCTCTTGCAGTCTCATCACTTCTTTCCTTCCAGGCCTTTCCCCTTTTTCTTCCCCTTTCTGTTGCTCTGAACATGCAACCTACATATAGGCTGTACCCTGCCCCCACTAAAATATGTTTCCTGCATTACAGTTTTCAATCATCACTTCCCAAATGTCCATGCCAAATAACTTCTTGGCAGCTAACCATGTGGGGCTTAACATCCTATCTCTGCAGCAGCATGTCCTGCCCACTCCAGAGGCATGCACCCCCCTCTCTGGTGGTCCAGACCAGGAGGTCATGATGATTACCTGTTCCCGTGGATTATAGGGGTACTGCTGGTTATTACAGTGTCCTCATGGGGAACTAATAGCGATTGAAATTGGAAAAATAATTTGTGATATTACAAACACATGACCTAACTAACCCATTGTGACCTCAAAACCACTGTGACATCATGAACACATTGTGACATCACATTGCTGTTTACACACCAGGATCACATTGTTTCATCCCAAATCTATTATGACCTCTTATAACCTTTGAAAAAATACATATCTTTGTGACATAACAGTGCCTTTGTGTACCCAAACCCCACTGTGAAATATTGACAATTGAAAATCAGACATGACATTTTAACATCAAAAAGTTTGTGAAGTCATCACAACTGTGACATCACATTGTCGTTGTGATACCATCTGCTCATTGTGAAATCACAAAACAAAAATATGATAAAATTATAATTTCACAATGTCATTGTGATATCATTGACACATTATGAATGCCTTTTCTGTGATTTCATTCGACTTCAAATGTGGCATATAGGTGGATATCATAAACAAATCATAAACTCATAATCATTGTGACATAAAAACCCCTTTGCACATCACATTGCCATTGTGATATCACAAACAGACCGTGACATCACAAACCTATTCTGTCATCATAACTTTTGTGACATGCCTTTTTTTCCTCATAATCTGTTTGTGACCTCATTAGATTTCACATATGACATTTGATATCACAAATTCCCATTGACATCATGATCATGGTGACACCACACTGCCAGATATCATAACCATTGTGTCAAATTCTGACATCACAAACCTTTTAGGATTTCAGTATGTGACAACACAAACTTTTGGAGAAACCACAGTCCCTTTGTGAACTAATATACTCATTGTAAGTTAAAGACAATTGAGAACCATCATGTCATTGGGACATGGCCAGCACATTGTGACATCACCAATCTTTTGTGACTTCATCACCAATGTGGCATCATCAACTATTTGTGACACCAAAACAATATTCTGACATGATGTAGTGAGTTGACATTGCCATGGTGATATCACTGTCCCACTGTGTTTTCAAAAACCTAATATGACCTCATAACATTTAAAAAGATTCATGTCCCTTAGGACTTCATGCTCCTTCTATGAACTTGTATGCACATTGTGAAATAGTAGCAATTCAAATTGGAAATGTGTTTGAGATATTACAAAATCATTATAGCATCAAAAACCCATTGTGACCTCATCACAACTGTGAATCATAAAGCTATCATGACCCCTAAGTACCTTTGAAAACACATAAGGCATTTGTGACATCACAGTCCTTTTGTGTACCCATATCCTCAATTTGAACACATGACAATTGAATTCATATATGTCACTGTAACTGTGACCCCATCACCAGTGTGACAACACATATTCATTATGACAGCATCACCTCCTCGCAACATCACCAATTTACAATGACCTCATAGCATTATGACATTATACTGTCATTGTGATGTTATAGACACATTGTAAATGCCTATTCC
This sequence comes from Dipodomys ordii, assembly GCF_000151885.1. Classification (NCBI taxonomy): domain Eukaryota; kingdom Metazoa; phylum Chordata; class Mammalia; order Rodentia; family Heteromyidae; genus Dipodomys; species Dipodomys ordii. The sequence goes on from NW_012283813.1 coordinate 18,079, forward strand.
CTTATTTCATTCTATTTTGAATGTGGCATGTGGGATGATATCAGAAAATCATTGTGATCTCATAGATATATGGCATCACAATCACTTTTTGACATCACAGTGCCATGGTGATATCACTAACACACTGTGACATCACAAACATGCCCTGTCCTCACTGGTCTTGTGACGTGCTACAACTGTGATGTCTTAGGCCATTTATGAGCTCGTAATCTGTTTTCAAACATAATATTTCAGTTATGAAATGTGATATCAGAAATCCACTGTGACATCATGACCATTGTGACATCATACTGACAGATATCATGACCATTGTGTCACACTATGACAACACAATCCTCCTAGGACTTCATCACATTTGTGACAACACATGCCTTTGGAGATACCATAGTCCATTTTTGAACTCATATTCTCTGTGATTTCATGACAACTGATAAAATTTATGCCATTTGGATATCACCAACCAATTGTGACATCATAGACTTACTGTGACCCCTTACCTGTATGGCATCACCAACTAATTGTGACATCAAAACTTTTTGTGATGTCACAATGTGACATGATGTTCATGACATCTGTCAGTTTGATGTCACAATGGTCATGATGTCACAGTGGATTTCTGGTATCTCATGTCACACATGAAATATGAGGGTGGAAACAAATTATGAGGGCAAAAAATTCTAAGATATCACAATGTCAGCATTTCACAGAAGTTATGAGGATAGGAGAGGTTTGTGATGTCACATGGTATTAGTTATATCACAATGGCACTGTGATGTCACAACGTGATTATGATGTCAAAATGGTTATGTAGGCACAAAAATGTGTTTCTGATATCAACTCTCATGCCACATTTGAAATACAATGAAATCACAGAATAGGCATTCACAATGTGTTTATGATGTCACAATGACAATTGTTGTTATAATACAATTATGTCATTGAGTTTGGTGATGTCACAATGAGCTGATGCTCTCATAATGAAAATGTGATGTCACACTGTTGAGGATGTCACAAACAATTTTTGATGTTATAATTGCATGTCTGATCTCAATTGTCATTACTTAACAACAAGGATATGGGGACACAAAGGGACTGTAATGTTGAAAAGGGCATGTGAGTTTTCAACGGATCTAAGAGGTCATAATTGATTTGAGATATCACAATGAAATCTTGATGTCATAATGACAATATTGTCACAATGGGTTTGTGATGTCGTGCTAATGATGATGTCAAAATGGGTTTGTTATGTCACAATGAGTTTGTAATATCACAATCAATTTTCCAATTTCAATTGCTACTAGTTCACAAGGAGGATACTGTAATAATCAGCAGGGCCCCACTAATCTATACGGTCAGATAATCAGCATGGTCCCATCTCCTGGCCAGCTTGAAAGGATAGGGTATTCTGTGGGAGGGGCTGATACATTAATCACCAAGTGTTGAGCTGTTAAGAAGTGATTGGGCCGTGGGGAGTTTGGGATGTGACAGTTGAAAACTGTTAGCAGTGGAGTGGAGAAGGGGTACAGACTTTATATATGCTGCTTGTTCAGAGCAATAGAAGGGGAGATAAAAATTGAAAAGTCCTGGAAGGAAGGAAGTGGTGTGATAGCAGAAGGGGAAATACCTGGGAGGAGAGGAAGTTGAAGGAGAGCAGGAGGTGAAGGATGGCAACTGACGACCCAGGCAAAGCAGTTCAGGCCTGTGGAGAGTAGAGAGGCCTGAAGAGAAGAAGGAACTGGTAGAAGAGAAAATGGCAAAGACTTCAAAGGAAGTATAGGTCTGTAGCGAAGGAGAGCAAAGGGAAAGGGAAAAAAGGCTTGCATTTTGATGTTTGGAGCTTTGGATATCATAATTTTGGGGGTTGGTGGTTTGGAGAATATTTATTATATTAAATGTGTCCCGATGGATTCTCTTGAATAATAGAGGTCCGAATTTTTGGAGACCCCATGGAGATTAATCCGTTTGGATGGCATCAGTCCTTGGCCCCAGGGGAAAATCCTCATAGGTTAGAGTGTCAGCTTTCAGGGCCTTGAGTGTTTGTCTCCAGAGGACCAACATGGACAAAAGTCATATAGGTCCCTCTAGGGGTGTGTCTGGGCAAGCTTGTCCGCCTGTTTTTGGGACCCCTTTCTTGGAAAGCCATCTTGGAACTCCTTGAGAGGTCATATGGGGCTTCCTTGGGAAGCCATCTGGAAACTCCTTGAGAGGTTAGTTAGGGTTTCTTTGGGAAGCCATCTGGAACTTCATCAAGAGTGCATCTGCAACTTCCTTGAGAAGCTATCTGAGACCTACCCTGGAGGTCATCTTGGGCCTTCTCCAGTGGCCATCTTGGACTTTCTTCAGTGGTCATCTGGGGCTTCCTCAGGAGGCCACCTGAGACCTATTCAAAAGTATTCATTGGGGATTCCTTAAGCGGCAATTTAGGACGACCTCCTGAGGTCATGTGGAGCTTCTTTGGGATGTCACCTCGGGTTACCTTGATGAAAAATCTGACTGTCTTCAGATATCATCTGGGACTTCCCAGAGAAGCTATATGGGACCTTCTCTGGAGGTCATCTGTCGCGCTCTCAAGAGGGTTATCTGGTACCTCCTCTGGAGTTCATATGTGGCCTCTTTGAGTGGCCATCTGGGAGCTACTCAAGAGGTAATCTCATCCTCATTGAAAAGACATCTGGAAACTCCTTTGGAGGTCATCTGACACTTCCTTGGAAAGCCATTTGGAACCTCCATGAGAGTTCATCTAGGGCCTCCTAGAGAGGATATATGAGACGTCCTCCAGAGGTCATCTGCAGCATCCTCAAGAGGCAATCTGGGATGTTCTCTCTGTCAACTGGGATCTCTATAGAGGTCAAAATTGAGTGGTGTGGGACATGTGGGTTAAGTGTCTGTGGTTCTTGGTCTGTGTGTGTATGCTGATAGTTCCATCTGTGTCCTGTATGTACCTCTGTTTACTCCTTTTCTCAGGATGGGACAACAGGCCTAAAGTTGTCATATCCAAAAACTATTCTCCCCCAGGGTTACAGAATCCTTCAGAGGAAGATGCACTGATGTACTCTCTCTCCTATTCTTTGCCATCAGTACATCTAATCTAAAGTCCTCCCATACCAAAAGTGGTTACTTGTACCAGCCTGAGGTGGTACAATGTGGTATTTTACCATTATTACCTTTGAGACAGGAACATGGAGGAGATGGTGGGCAGGCCGCCTTTCTAATATATTTTCCCTTTACAACTAGTAACCTGTATAACTGGAAACCAAAACCCATCCTTTTCAGAAAAAATAAAACCAGGGGCTCATTACCTCATTAGAGATATTAATTTTCACACACAAGCACATTTGGGATGAGTGCATGCAAATTTTACAGGTGCGTTTCACCTGATAGAAAAGGGAGTGAATCCTATTCAGTGACTCAAAGCTGGTCCTTGGACCACACAATAGCCCCACTATTGAACCTGACTATTTGGCGTTTTCTTTTTGCTAGTTAGTTGGAGATACGAGCCTTAAAGTCTTTCCTGCCTTAGCCTTAAGCCTCAATCTTTCTAACCCAGCCTCCTTAATAGCTAGGATGACAAGAGTGATGCTCCAGCATCCAGCTCAAACCAAGGTTTCTTCATGTGCTGGAACCATCACTGGAACCTTTCATCATCTATAACCTCCCCACACACTGGACACTGTAACTCGTTGTTGGATAAATAAATGAACATCTGCCTATGACAATACTACAGAAATGTCCCATCCCATACAGGTAAGCATCCTGGGCGGGGGGGGGAACCTGATGTACCTCTCCCAGTTCTCCTTCTTCCCTCTTTCCACCCTCCTGGTGCCACCGCACTTAACTGTTTTGGCTCCAAGGATTTGAGCCACGATGTACTCGCTGGATTCTGGGGCCTCTGGAATGCCTATCTTCTCAAAGATCTCTGGCCAACGGCTGACCAGCTCTGTGGCACTCAATTCCCTACTCAAGTGTGAACAAGGTTGCCGTGAGGTGAAGGCCTGGCTCAAGGGGCCTCCTCTTCTCCCCCTGGGGCCAACCAGGATGTTCTACCACATCCAGCCCCCAAGTTTCATGTTGCAGAGAAAGGATCCTCGAGATGTCCTGGGTTTCTGAATCTCCCAGAGTCCAGTGCAGGTGCTGGGAATCATCTCTGTTCACAAGTGGCAGGCTAGGGATGGCGAGGTCACAATCTCTGCTCCCCACGCAATCCTCGACTGTGGTGGTTACCCTAGAGAGAGCCAGAGGAGAATCAACAGCTGCTGCATAAAGGCCGTCAAGACACGACATTCATAGCAGGAGACCATCTGGCTGGGGAACTCTGCCTGTGCTGCTTTGAACGTCCTTGTTTCGTGGCTGAAGTGGTCTATCTAATTTGACCCATAATCCCAGGTGTTAGTGGAAATTTCCAGCTTCAAGAAAAAGCCCTGGAAAAGGTGGCATTTCAGTTGTCCCAATCAAACGTAAAGGGTTCCAAAGTCAGCGGTCCCCTTTTCCTTCCAGACAGCCTACAGCAAGTTATAGAAACTGGCATTCAGAGAGCCTTAGCTAACTGCCACGGCCTGATACCGAGCAAGCTCCCAGAGGGGAAACACACTTGCCTACCACTGCCCAGCTGGAAACGGCCTAACAGGGATGCAGATTGAAGTCTGAAGGACTCCAGGGAGGACTGCCCACCGGTGCACTCCCCCAGGAGGGAACTCGCCACCACTGGGGGCATGGAGCACCCTGCCCAAATGCCCATGGACACCGTCAATGCCCTGGGTAAGGTTGCCCCCTCATCCTCGGTTGTGGTGAACCATCTAATATGTAACAACGTTCATCACTCCCCAGTCCCTCCTAGCTTCACAGCCCCTGCCCTACTCCCCCACATCTCAGTCCCTAATTATGTTTTGTAGACACATTCCCAATCCTTGATTAGCTCCAACTATACACACGAGAGCAAACGGTCTGGCTGGAAGAGTGCGGCTGTGGTCACTCGTCTCACAAGCCTTCAGGCTGAAGACAGAAGCACAGGTGTCCACTCTGCTCTGCGGTTCACATAGGCCACTTAGGGGAGACCTATGCAGGCCCAGCAGCTACTGTGGGATACAGGACAGAGGGAATAGATAGGTGGAAAGGAACATCTACTGAAATCTTCTCCCAAAGGAGCCATGAAACGATGAAGGAGAAAACAAGAATAGACTCGTACTTGGCATTGATGAAAAAAGAACAACAAACACACACACACAAATAAAATGCTTTTGCTTTTGCTCTTTTTAGACATGATGACTTAAATATATTTTCATTTTTTCTCATCTCCCTGCTCTCCCAACACACACACATCCAGACTGTGACAGAAGGCAGTACCTGCAATTTGCCAACTGATCACTCACCTGAGCACAGTCTACTTGTATAAGTGAAAGATGATCTCTCTCTCTCTCTTGCACACACACACACACACACACACACAAACAGACTCAGAGCAGTGCCTCTTCTGAGATTGCTTGTTCCTCCTCTGGGACAAGGTGCAAGCTGGAGCACGGGGATTCCATTGTCAGAACCAGGGGCTTGATCCAAGGAAGCACCGCTCTAATGATGTTGAACCACCCTGCCTCTCCCTTTCTCCAGGGCCAGACCCTTTCCCTTGGGAACAACCAGCCTTGACTCCCCATTCACCAAAACCTCAGGTCAGGATGCTGGGTGTTGTCCTGAGATTGGTGGCTCCTCAGAGCCAGGACTGAAAACAAGCAGGGGATCATAGTGCCCCAGAGGTGTGTCTGACCTGGGTTGGGGGTAGTGTTGGGGAAATGGATGGGATCCTAAAGGCTACATACGTGGCTGGACTCCCTACTTCCAGCCTAGATGAGTCTGGGTGACTTGGTGGATTATTGGGGAGGACTAGGAGACCAGATGGACCTGGAGCACCAGCAGATTCTGGCAGAGCTAGGAAATGTGATCACCCTGTGAGGACTGTTGACAGCTGGGATGGGGGGAACAGGCCGAGTGTATGTGTGTCAGAATGGGTGTGTTCCTCCCAGATATTCACCTTCTATCTGACCCCCAATGCCCTCACCTACATAGTGGGCTCTTCTGGGACTCTCCTCAAAGGAAAGGGTGACCGAGCACAAAAGACAAGGGCTCACACAGCAAGGAGGGCCTATTTTCTCCATCCAACACCCACCACCCACAGCAAAAAGGAAAAGACCCAGGAAGGCAGGTGAGGTGCTGCTCCCCACCTCTGACTAAAACCACCAGGTTCCCACCAGGGAGAAGAAGGGTGCAGAAGCACAGCTGTGTTGCTCCCACTGCTCCAGGCCAGGGGCTCTGTGGCACCCCCTTCTCACTCTTTCCTGCATCTTCCCATTTCCTGGGACACTGGCCACTAAGGATGGGTGTGGGATCCCCGGGTCGACACCCACCCCCACCCTGCACCCCTGGGGCACATTTGTGGCAGGGCCATGGTGGACTGTGGGGTGGGACGCAGGCAAGAGAAGGATGGGAGAGGGGAGGCAAGAGGCATGGGTCCATTTCAGCGGGGGAAGAAGTGGGGCTGGAGGGTTCACAGGTTGTGGGCCCTTGGCAGCCCCTCACCTGTGCTGCTGGGAGAAGCTGTACGCAGTAGCTTTGTGTGCAGGTGTGCCTGGAGTCCAAGAACTAAGGGCTGGGACCGGGTTGGGGCTGAAAACCGGCCAGGGGTGTGCCATCTCTGTTGGGCAACTGTGAGAGACAATGTGGGTCCAAGATGAAAGCGCTATGTTTGACACGCCATGCTGCTGGGAGGAGGCAGGTGTATCTGTGGAAACATAGAGGGGCTGCACGAGGCCTCTGCTCCTCCTCCTCTTCCAAGGCCAACCCTGCCACCATTACCTCCGTGCTCACTACACCGGGACCTCAGTCTCAGGGCCACCGCACCTCCTTGTGGCTGCCCATGGCAGTGTGCCTGCTGTGCCAGCTCCATATGCTCTGTGCTCCCCATCAGGACCTGTGCAATGTTTGGGGAGGCTGCCAGATGATGAAACTGCTTGCCCTTATGCGTGTACTTGCTCTTTTCTCTCCTCTCTCTCTCTCTGCCCCCACTCCTCTCCTGGGCCACCTTGTGCCTGCCCCCTCCCCCAGTGCTTTCCCCCATGCCCCTGGGCACTGCTGCCATCTCAGTCAGCCCTGGCCCCTGCCCCCTCCTTCCCTTGGCCATGTCCACTCTTCTGCTAGGACCCTCCCCCCACCCTTGGCTGAAAGCCCAGCCCTGATTGGGCTGTAAGGCTTCCAGGCCATGGCAATTGCAGCCTACCACAGCTCAGCACTCCCCCCCCAACCCCAGTCCCTTCCCAGGGAATTGATTCTCCCCTAGCCCCGCTGGTGGAGGAGACTCTCCTCCATCTCCCTCCCCTCCACAGTGACCCTCGTGTATGTGTGTGTGTGTGTGTGTGAGAGAGAGAGAGAGAGAGAGAGAGACTGTTGGGGATAACAACCTCTCAAAGACTCAGAACATAGCACCCTTTGAGATGACTCAGCACACAGCACACTTCAAAAAACAGCATAAAGCACCCTGTGTAAAGGATTCAGCACATACAGGTGGACCTGTTGCAACAATGAGAAGTACAAGTTGTCACGTCCAAAACGAGCTTTACAACGTTGGTGCAGGGGGGGGAAGGGAAGGATTGGGATTGGGGCGAGGAGGGAGGAGGCTGGAAAGGGATGTGAAGGGTAAACAAAGGAGGAGGCTGCAATGCTTGGCAAGAAATGTATGCATTATCCTGCCCATGTAATTGTAACCCCTCTGTACAGTATGTTCACAAATAAAATAAAATTAAAAAAAAGGATTCAGCACACAGCTCCCTTTGAAGGACTCAGAATATAATATCTTGTGTAGAGTACTCAGCACACAGCACAGCACACTTTGAAGGAGGGAGTCCATAGCCCGCAGTGTAAAGGACTCAGCACATGGCATGCTTTGAAAAAACTCAGCGTGTAGCACTCTTTCCCAGGGACTCAGTACATAGCACCCTGTGTTAAGAGCACCCCCAGCCCCCTTTGAAGGGCTGAGTATGTAGCACCCTGTGTAAAACAGTTCACAGCACCTTCAAAAGACTCAGCACATAGCACAATTTTGAAGTACTCAGTACATACCACCCTGTAGAAGGACTCGGCACATACCACACTGACAAAGGATTCACCACACAGCACCATTTGAAGGACAGGACAGAGCACCCTGTGTAAAGGACTTGGCACACAGTACTTGAAAAATTCACCTCATCCCTCTCTTCTCAAGGGCTCAGCACATAGCAGCAGCCTTTGGGATGAATTAGCACACCACACCTTTTGAAGGACTCAGTATATAGTACGTTATGTAATGGACTCAGCACATAGCACCCTTTGGGATGACTCAGCAAACAGAACCTTTTTGAGGACTCAGCACAAAACCCCAATGTGGAAAAGCCCCAGCAAACAGCACCCTGTGAACAACTCAGCACATAGCTGTATGTCACAAGTTCAGCTGTCATTAGAATTAGGGTGCTTTCTTCAGTATCACCATTCTTCAGAAACACTTCAAAAATCCTACAAGTTTACGTTAGCCAACCTGTGTTTTATGGGGGAGAGTCAACTGGGGGTCTTGAACGCAAAGCTTGGGGTCCCTTTCCCTGAGCTCTTTGGTTCAATGCTAAAGCTCTACCACTTGGAGCCATAGCTTCAATTTTGTTTTTTGGGTTGTTCTTTGACAGGTCTTATGGTGATCAGGAAGGGAAGGCCAAGTTGGAGTGTCTGTGGGCAAAGGGTCTTAGCTCGGCCTGGAACTGACCTCTCCTTTCCTTGTGCCCCTGGGTGCAGGGCCTCCTGGAGCTCTCATGGCCTAGGGGGAACAGACTTGCTCGGGCATCAGCACTCATGGTGAACAAAAGTCAGCTTGGCCCTGGTCACTTCCCCAAATTGAAGTCTAGAGAACAATGGCATGGGGCTGCATATCCCACATCTGGCAACCAGGGGGCAGGGGTTGCCCACCAGAGTTGTGTTTTCTCTTCCTTCCCTGGGGCCCCCACCAAAGTCCTTGAGACTCTTACTTACAATTAACCATCAAAAGGCAAGTGGGGCTGTGGCTCAGGTCGCAGAATATTAGCCTTGAGCAAGAAAACTCAGGGACACAATAACTTCCCAAAAAATAAAATATTTAGGAATTAACCTAACCAAAGATGTAAAAGAACTATTTAATGAAAACTATAAAAAGTTAACGAAAGAAATTGCAGAAGACACTAGGAAATGGAAAGACCTCCTATGCTCTTGGATAGGCCGACTTAATATAGTAAAGATGGTAATACTTCCAAAACTAATACACAAATTCAATGCAATTCCTATTAAAATCCCAATGACGTACATCACTGAAATACAGAAAACAGTCCAAAAATTCATATGGAACAACAAAAGACCTAGAATAGCCAAAACAATTCTGGGGGATAAAGACAATATGGGAGGGCTATCCATGCCGAACTTCAAACTCTACTACAGAGCTATAATAACAAAGACAGCATGGTACTGGCACAAAAACAGACCCGAAGACCAATGGAACAGAAGATCCAGAAATAAATCCACAGGCCTACAGCCAGCTGATATTCGACAAAGGAGCCAAAGACATACAATGGAAGAAACACAGCCTCTTCAACCACTGGTGCTGGGAAAACTGGGCGGCCACATGGACCCCAGCCTATCACCATGCACCAACATCAATTCAAAATGGATTAAAAACCTTAACATTAAACCTGAATCTCTGAAACTACTGAAGGACAGAGTAGGAGAAACACTTGAACTAATAGGCACAGGAAGGAACTTCCTTTACAGAGTCCCAGGGTCACAACAAGTGGAGAGAGACTCGAAAAATGGGACTACCTTAAAATGAAAAGCTTCTGCACAGCTAAATCTTTCGCAACCAAGTTAGAAAGACAACCAACTAATTGGGAAAAATATTTACCAGCAATATATCAGACAAGGGGTTAACATCCTGTATATACAGGGAACTCAAGAAACTAATCCCTCCCAAACCTAACAAACCAATTACTAAATGGGCAAGGGAACTAAAGAGGGACTTCTCAAATGAAGAAATAAAAATGGCAAAGAAACACATGAGGAAATGTTCATCATCCCTGGTGGTGAAGGAAATGCAAATAAAGACAACCCTGAGATACCACCTTACCCCAGTCAGAATGTCCCACATCCACAAATCAGCCAAAGACAAATGCTGGAGGGGATGTGGAGAAAGAGGAACCCTAATACACTGCTGGTGGGAATGTACACTTATACAACCACTTTGGAAAGCAGTCTGGATGGTCCTTAGAAAGCTAAAGATTGACCTCCCTTACAACCCAGTCATACCACTTCTAGGCATCTACCCTGAACAACAGGAACCAATATACAAGGACACGTGCACCTCCATGTTTATTGCAGCACTGTTCACAATAGCTAGGATATGGAAACAACCCAGATGCCCCACCACAGATAAATGGATCCAAAAATTGTGGTATCTATACACAATGGAACATTATGCAGCCATTAGAAATGACAAAATAATGGCATTTGCAGGGAAATCGATGGAGCTAGAAGGAATCATGTTGAGTGAGGTAAGCTAAGAGCGAAGAGACAAACGGTACATGGTCTCCCTGATAAGTGGATGCTAAATCCAAAATGTTAGGTGATACGACAAAACCAACAGGACTTAAGAAACAAAGAACTCCCACTCATCTGGTCGAACCACTACTAAATATCCTGATGCTGCTGATCACATGTATGGTGTATAACATGTGAACACCGTTATATGTTATAGACTGTGATAGACAATTTGCTCCAGGAAAGTTAGAATGAACTTGTGACTTTAAATGAGCATCATTATTCCACAATACTGTGAATTCCAGAAATTATGTAATAACTTAATCACAATCAAAAAAAAAAGAACCTCGGGGAAGGTAGGGAGGGAAGGGATGGTAGGGGGAAAACAATGGAGGGGGTAACAATGTTCAAGAGGAAATGTACTCATTACCTCACTCATGTAACTGTAACCCTCTGTATAGCATCTTTACAATAAAAATAAATAAATAAAAGTAAAGGATAGAGCCTAGGCCCTGAGTTCACACACACCACACACACACACACACACACACACACACACACACACACACAAATACACACACACGCACACCACATGCATACAAAATCAGAGATTTCTACACTGCATTCTTTGGGTATTCTCTACCTTTTCCTCACTAAGCCTGATGGCTGTTGACTTAGGTGTTTGATGCATACACCACCACATGGCATCTTTAATTTTGGGGAACAGAAAGGCTAGAAGGTCAGCCTTTCCACATCCCAGCTCCTTGATTGGGTCGTGGCCTATCCTGGCCCTTTGGGGCTCCTTTTACAGACTTTCCAAGATGTCTTCAAAAGGCCTCACATGCTGGGCACTGGTGGCTCATACCTGCGATCCTAGATACTCAGGAAGCTAAGATCTGGAGGATCATGGTGCCAAGCCAGCTGGGGCATGAAAGTGTGTGAGACTCTTATCCTCAATGAATCATCATAAAGCAACAAGTGTCCCTGTAGATCAAGTGATAGAGTGCCAGCCTTGAGATAAAGAACTCAGGCACAGTGCTCATGGACAACAACAATGAGAGGCATTACACTTTGACTTTGAGATTGGTATGGGCCAAATATAATTGGAATTTTCACGTGCTCCAAGACAAAGGAGTACCTCCTTTAGTCCTGTGCTCCTCCATAATTTTTTCTTCATTTTATTTTATTTTATTGTGAACATATTGTACATAGGTGTTACAATTACGTGGGCAGGATAATGTGTACATTTCTTATCAAGCATTGCAGCCTCCTCCTTTGTTTACACTTCACATCCCTTCCCAGCCTCCCACCCACCCACCCACCCAATACTCCCACACAACCAACGATGTAAAGCTCATTTTCGACATGACAACTTGTACTTCTCATTGTTGCAACAGGTCCATCTGTATCCTTAAACGACTTGTTTTTCCCCATCTCCTCCACAAGTTATACCGACATCAAATATAGTGGAAGCGGGGTTATTCTGTGGGGGAGGGAAATACAAAGCAACAAAGAAATAATCTTATAAGTGTGTTAGAAACAAATGCATGAAAGAAAAAAAGCATTAAAATAGATATCTAAAGGTACATATTCCTAACATCACATTATCTGACCTTTTCCACTTGACTCATACATATACTAGGTATTGCAAATAAGGGAAACCATGGGACCTATGTTTCTTTGGGCTTGGCTTACTTCACTTAATATAATTTTTCCAAGTCTTTCCATTTCCTAACAAATGGGGCAATGTCATTCTTTCTGATGGAGGCATAGAATTCCATTGTGTATATATACCACATTTTCTTGATCCATTCATCTACTGAGGGGCATCTGGGTTGGTTCTATATCTTAGCTATGGTAAATAATGCTGCGATAAACATAGTTGTGCTGGTAGCTTTAGTGTGGTCTTGTTTGTAAACATTTGGGTAAATGCCCAAAAGTGGGATTGCTGGGTCATAGGGGAGCTCTATGTGAAGTCTTTTCAGGAACCTCCATACTGTTTTCCAAAGTGGTTGAACAAGTTTACACTCCCACCAACAATGAAGTAAGGTTCCTTTCTGTCCACATCACCTCCAGCATCTGTTGTTGTTAGAGTTCTTGATTATAGCCATTCTAACTGGGGTGAGGTGGTATCTCAATGTTGTTTTGATTTGCATTTCTTTATGGCTAGGGAGGTTGAGCATTTCTTCATGTGTCTATTGGCCATCCTTCTTTCTTCTTCAGAGAAGTTTCTCTTCAAGTCTTTAGCCCACTTATTTATTGGGCAGTTGTTCCTTTGAGGATTTGTGTTGGGGGATTTAATTTTTGGAGTTCCAAGTATATTTTAGATATGAGACCCTGGTCCGTTTTATGGCTAGTGAAGATCTTCTCCTAATCCGTCGGCTTTCTATTGATCTTGCTAGCTATGTCTTTTGCCCTGCAGAAGCTCTGCAACTTTATGCAATCCCATTTGTCCAACCATTGTTTGATTTGTTGTGTTTCCGGGTCTCTATTAAGAAAATTTCGGCCTGCTCCAAGAAGACCTAGGGTTTCTCCTATTCCATCTTGTAATGTTTTCAGAGTGTATGCTTTGACTCCGCGGTATTTGATCCATTTGGAGTTGATTCTGATGCAGGGTGATATTTATGCATCTAGCTTTAGTTTTCTACAAGTAGTTAACCAATTTTGCCAGCACCATTTACTGAAGAGGCTGTCTTTCTTCCATTCTATTGTTTTAGCTCCATTATCGAAAATTAGATGGTTATATGTCTGTAGGTTCATTTCTTGGTTTTAAATTCTATTCCATTGGTCCTGAGGTCTGTTCTTATGCCAATACCAAGCTGTTTTGATTACTATGTCTTTATAGTAGAGTTTGAAATTTGGTATTGATATTCCTCCAGAAGTGTTCTTTCCGTTGAGGAGCGTTTTTGCTATTAGGGGTCTTTTATTGTTCCATATGAATTTTTGGATTGCCTCTTCTATTTCCTTGAAGAATGAGGTTGGAATTTTGATAGGTATCGCGTTGAATTTGTAGATAGCCTTGGGAAATATTGCCATTTTCACGATGTTAATCTTTCCAATCCAGGAGCATGGGAGGTTTTGCCATTTTCTAAGTTCAGTTTGGATTTCATTTTTCAAGATTTTAAAGTTTTCATCATAGAGGTCCTTCAATTCTTCGGTTAATTCCTAGGTATTTTATTTTTTGTGGGGCTATTACAATTGGAGTTTCTTTCCTAATTTCAGCCACACTTTTCTCATTATTGGCATACAGAAAAGCCATTGATTTTGGGGGGTTAGTTTTATACCCTGCTACTTTGCCAAAATTTTGAATCAGCTTGAGTAATTTGGGAGTGGATTCTATGGCATTCTTTAAATACAAGATCATGTCATCTGCAAAGAGGGAGGGTTTTATTTCTTCTTTCCTTATTTGAATCCCCTTTATGTCTGCATCTTGTCTTATTGCTGTAGCTAGGCATTCAAATACTAGATTGAAGAGAAGTGGAGAGTGTGGACATAGTTGTCTTGTTCCTGAGTTGAGAGGAAATGGCTTTAGTTTTTCACCATTAAGTAAAATGCTGGCTGTAGGTTTGTCATATACAGCCTTTATTGTATTGAGGAATGTTCCATGGATTCCTAATTTTTCCAAAACCTTCATCATAAAGGGGTGTTGGATCTTGTCGAATGCTTTTTCTGCATCTATTGAGATAACCTTGTGGTTCTTATTCTTGCTCCTGTTGATGTGATGAATAATATTAATTGATTTGCGTATATTGAACCAGCTTTGCATCCCTGAAATGAATCTTGTTTGATCTCAAACCCTGGCCTTGGCCATGCTTTGGGTCAACCTGGCTCTGGCTTGATGGGAGGGCTCCAAGGATGAAGATACCAGAGCAATCACCCTGCCTTCTTCCACACTTCTCACCCTGCTGCTTCTGCTCTTTGTCATAGACCTTCTTCCTGGAATCCATCCATGAGGTCATCACTGCCAACATTGTGATGAGTGGTGGGTCCAGCCTAACTCGGGGAAGTCAGAGGTGAAAGTCAGTCTGGGATTAGGAGCTTCTACCCAGTGTGTGGGCTGAAGTCAGGGCTGGCCTGTATTTCATCCTGAGCCTTGAAGTGGTGGAGAGATAGTGTAGACTCCACATTGAATCAGGTAATATCGGAATCTAGAGGACCACTTGTTTGAGTTAGGCTGTGGGGCTCACAGAGCCACTGCTCATGGTACTCCTCTCTTGGGACTCACCTCTCCCTCTCTCATCCCTAAATGTTAGAATAGAAAGTTCAACTAAGTGGATCAAAGAGGGGGCACAGGAGTATTTCTGTGTTAACCAGACTTGTGCTTCATATTCATCCTAGCCTCTACTTCCTATTTATGTGAGGAATGGCCATATGGGTTTGTGGGGGGGGTGGAGGAATCATCCTAGCTGAGAATGTGGCTCAGTGGTAGATGGTTGCCTAAGAATGACTGATACCTTGGGTTCAATTCCATACAGAAAATGATTGAAGAGGAGGTGGGGCTCAACTGGTAGAGTGCCAGCCTTGACCAAAAGAGCTCAGGGGCAGTCGCCAGGCCCTGAGTTCAACGTCCAGGATTGGAAGAACGAATCTTTGTTGGAGGCTTTTCTTCCCTTTGAAAACAATTTATTGTTTGTGATAAGCATAACATGGGTCAATTCCCTGGCCACCAATGTGCCATTAGATGTCCTTTGAATTTGGGTCGCAACCCAGCAGCCTTTGCCCTACCTGACCCACAGTTTATCCATCCCATCTCGTGGCAGATGAAGGCCTGAGAGAAGGCCATCTGGCCATCTACTTCTGTTGGCTGCCTAGGCTTTTGAAAGTTAGTATGTCATATAGAGAGTCATCATCCAGATCAGTCTATGGAAGAAAGGGAGAGAGCACTCCTTGCCCAAGCCCACGAGCTGCAGGCCACTCTGGATGTGGGGCATCTGCTGCAGGACGTGCTCCATGGGGGAGTTATCTATGGGGTCGGGAACTCCGACCTCTTCTCTGGCAGTTTCCAAGGTGTTTTGAAGTTGCAAATCTTCAAAACCTTTCTGCTCCTCCCTCCTTTTGCCCACCACAGAGCCTGAGGCATTTGAAGCAGTGTTGATGTCAGGGGGCTGGAGCCTGCTGTCCGTGCTTTCCCCTGCAAGGAGCGACAGCAGCTCCTGCAGCTCTCTGTTCTCCATCTTCTCTTGGGAGAGCCAGTACATGTGCTCAGCTTTCTCCCAACACAGCTCATCCCGGACGAATGTCTGCTCTTTACACCCCATGAGGGACTCCACAGTGCGGTTGTGTGCCAACAGCTCGCTGCATCAATGGTGGAGATTATCTGCTGGACTATGGAAGTCCACCTCATCATGCAGGTCATGGACATAGCAGATTTTCTTCTTGGATGCCCACGTGTCCCACTTCCTATCCCTACGCCTGCTGTGGTGGCAGCTCATGGAGCGGGGGTCCTGTGGCTCCAGCTTTGTCTGGCACTGTGCTGCCGGGTGGGCTGGTCACCTGCAGCAGGGCCACCGCTCCTGTAGCAGGAGTTTCCCCCTGTGGATCTCAGCCTTCGAGAGCGCTCGCAGAGCCAAATCCCTCTCAGTCTGAGGGATGTCTCCAGCCTCTGCTTGGTCACTTCTGGGGGAGTTACCTCCTCACCTTTTGCTTCTCCAGGGCTCATGGCTTTCCCTTCCCTAGGGAAAGCCAGGAAGTTCATCTGGGCCTGCAGGCACTCCTCCTGTTCCCTGGTGGCTTCCAAGCACTTGAGCGTGTCCTGCCACTTTGGGCGCACCACCTGGTCCCCCCAGTTGGTTTGGCCTTGCACTTGCTTCAGCTGATCCAGCAGCTTTGTCTGCTTCTGCAGGTGCTGCTACAGGGCCTCCTTCTCAGAGTTCAGCCGCTTATTGGAGGCAATGTTCTGCTGACAGGTGGCTCTGAGCTCCTGCAGCTGGGCCAGGGACTGCTCCTGCTGCTCCTGCAGCTCCCAAGCCACATGGCTCTCTCTCTTGGACACCTCTTTCCATTCTTCTATCTTCTCCTCTAAGTGATCTAGCTGTTCCCACAGATGTTTCTTTACCTGCTGCTCTTAGTTCAGGATGCTTGTGAGCTCCTCCATCTCTCCGATCACCCTGTGGAGAGCATCCCACAGCAGGGCCAGCTATTCCTCTGGCTATGGGTCACACACACATGCGCATCATGGGGGTCTCAGTGATCTCCTGCCAACCGTGGGCCTTATCCTCCAGTCTCCATAGTTGCTCCCGCTGCTCCGCATTCTAGAGACAGAGTCTCTGGTTTTCCTTGACCTGGATATGACCTTGTTCCTCCAGGTTTATCAACTTCATCTGCATGTGGTAGGCCTGGGCCTGCAACTGTCGCTCAGCCTGAGATGGCTCTATCAGCTTCCTTCTCAGTTCCCCCAGCTCATTCTCTAGGTCCAGCACCTGCCTCTCCCTTCTCTCCTTCTCCTCTGTCAGTTCGTTCACCTGGTCAGTCAGCCACTGAGCCTCCTCCTTCCATGAGGAACTCTCAATGCACAGATTCTCTGTGAAGGTGTCTCTCTCCAGATTTTCTGAGGTCACCATACAGCTTAGGTTGTCCAGTAGTCTCTTCAGTACCTCCCGCCCCACCAGCACTTGTTGGAACTTGCAGATTCTGTTCTTCCTGTTACTCCTCTGTGTCCAGAGTGCTTCCAGGTTCTCCTGCAACACTGTGTTCACTTGCTCCAGGTTATTGAAGCTTCTGGTCTTTTCCTCGAGCTGAAGTGTCACATCATTCAGCTGTTGGAAGAACATTTCGATCTCCTTCTGTGCAGCAGTGATGGCAGAAGCAGCCATCTCCAACTCCACCATGTGCCACTCTGCGGCCTGCAGGTGGCAGGTGAGAACTTCTTGCTCCATTTCTGTCATTGGCCCACCTGCTTCACTTAGGCCGTTGCAGATTGTAAATCACTTTCTGCAGAAACCAACCTCTGTATGGGTGGGTTGTGGATCTCTAGCTCTGTTTTTGGTTCTTCGTGCACCTCAGCTATATGGTCCCTCTCTTTCTCCAGTCGATCCTGCAGGTCTGTCTTTTCCTGCTTCAGTGGTTGGATCTTGGCACAGAGTGCCTGGTTTTCCTCTTTTGCTGCAGTCCAGGGTGGGCACCAAGTGTTGCTAGCGCCTCTGCAGATTCTTGGTGGTATCGCAACCCTTGATATTCTTGACCCTGTTGGCTGTGACTGTGTCCAAAGGCAGGGGAGACCCCCAGTCAGCATCACCTTTGGCTGGACTCTCCGATAAATCACCCTCCCCAGTTGTGTTTGTATTGGGGATCCCTCCCTTTTTCATGTTCGGTGTTTTTTTGAATGTTGCAAGTCTAATGGGAGGATTCTTGTGCCAGTGTTCTGGCAGTAGTTTCTTGCCCGCAGCTCTCTCAAGGAGTCTTGTTGCTTCAGACATCTGAGCACTGGAATGGTAAAGGTGGGCTGGCCACATTCCCAGGCTCTGGGAAATCCTCTATTCTCCCACTCACTGACAAGGACGTCAATTTCCTACTTTACTCCAAAGTTGTCTCATGTCTCTAACTCACCACTCAGCCACCTCTACCTTCCTCAACTGCTGGTGGTGGTGTCAACCAAGAGAGGGAATTCTTGATGCTTGGCAACATTGAATGTGGGGTGGCCACCATTCTTGTATCCCATTGGTCAGAAAGAACAATGAAAGAGTGAGGTGTCGCTGGAATCCTGTGATGTAGGCAGCATGGTCAGAGTCAAGATGACAGAGGCTCCCCCAGCCCCTTTCCCAGGGAACTCTTTCCAATTCTGTTGGGGACAAGAGGATGACCTGCTTTAGCTGGATGGCTGCACAGATTGTTGTGTATGTCTGTTTGTTGCCAGTCCCGGACCTTGAACTCAGGATCTGGCCACAGTCTGTGAGCTGCTTTTGCTCAAGGCTAGCCCTCTACCACAAGAGCTACACTGCTCTACTTCTGTCTTTGTTTGCACTGAAGTTGGACAGGGGTCTCAAGGACTTTCCTGTCTATGGTGAATTTGACCATGATCTTCCCATCACAGACTTGTAAGTATCAAGGAGGACTGCTGAGAGCCACTGGTGCCTGCCTAATCATTAATTTTGCTGTTCTTGGACAGACAAGTTAGTTCCCTATCCGCAGGTTAAAATGGTGGGAGCTGGAGCCCACAGTTCAAATCCTGGTCCTGCCACCTCCAAATGGCAGGAGATCCTTAGAAACTCATTTCTATCTATATGAATACCAATGGAATGTGATGTATGTTATGACTGAATGGACAGTTCTTGAATGATTCTAGGATAAAATTATACACAATTATAGTAAAGGATATTGATCGATTTTAATCAATACTTTATGTAGCATTTAAACAATCACATTTGTTAAATGTAGGCAGAATGAAATACCTAAGAATTGGGCATAACATAGTATAAAATTGCTATTTTTTCTTCAAGGACTGGGATTGCAACTCTTGGTCTGGGTAACTCTGTTGCACAGTGTGGAAAAGGGAAGCTGGCCTCCTTGAAATGAAGAAATTCATGTGTGTTCCTTAGGTCTGAAATCGATCCCCAGCACTGGAAAACAACATATTTATGTACATTTTAAATATATTATTTATATTTATATACATATGTTGATTCCATATTGTGTTCAGTGTAGTTATTCATTTTATTTTTTGTTTCATTCATGTAATGACTTTACTTTATTGACTATTATGGCACATAGAACATTGATTACATGATTAAATAGGATATAGGTCTGCATCTGTATTCCACTTATTCCTGACACCCAGGACTTTCACAGAAAAAGAAACATGTGTCACCATCAGCTTCTTGCTCCACGTTCATTGTTTGGGAGTGCTGGCATTTGAATTCACGGCCTACAGGGACAAATTCAAGAAAGGATAAGGGTCAGCATGCTATCCTGATAGGCAGTTCCCAGGACCTTAGATCGAACCCCAGGGGTTGAGAAAATAAGAACAGATTGACACACAGATGGTAGTACCCTAATAAATGTATATGTTTACAGAGTGCCGGAGATGTCTATCCATTATTCAGTTATATAGACTACATTTCTAAAATTCTTGGGTATTTATTATGCTCCATGTAATTAATGTTTTTATTTTCATCCTTAATAAACTATTAAGTAAATCAGTGTCCTGAAATTATTGCATCCTTCTGAAAAATAGTATTCTTTTAATGCTTCATATGATATTAAATAAAATCACTCAGCTGACTGAAATCATGAAGTCTAATTTTATATGAGTATCACTCATGAGCATCTCATTCAACCATGACATTGATAACATTCCATGGTTATTCCTGTGGATGAGAACGAGTCTCTTAGGATCTCCCACCATCTGGAAGTGGCATAACTGGGATTCAAACTGTAGGCCTATGTTGCCATGCAAAACTATGGCTTCCCCAACAGCCCACAATTAAAAAAATTATTTAGCTCCCTGGTTTGCAATTCATGCCATTTTTTTCTGCCAGGCCTGGGATGTGAACTCAAGGTCTGGGTAAATATGCAGCACTGTGAGGGAAGAGAATCTGACCATGCTTGAAGACAAGAAACTTAGGTCTGTTCCCTAGGCCTGAATTCAAGCCTCAGGCCTGGAAAACATACTCCTTATATTCATTTTAAAGATAGGATTTATACTTCCATACAGATATTCAGTCTATATTGTGTTTGGTGTGGTTATTCATTTTATTTCTTGTTTTATTCTTTTATTTTCCAATTATTTTATTGAGTCTGATGACACCTCTACATTTACAACATTGTTTACATCCTATCACATAGAGTCCAGATTTGTAGATACGTTCTCCATCATGCCTGACAGCAAGAGCTCTCCCAGAAAAGGAAAACATGTGTCACACTCGGCTTCTTACTCCAAGATTAAATTTTTAGCTGGGGTCTGAACTCAGGGCCTAGCAGGCCCAATTCACGAATGGATGATTGGGAGCATTGCAGCCTCTAGCCAATGAAGCTGTCAGGTGGCTCCCAGATACTGATATCCAGCCCCAGGTTTGGCCAAAACAGTAATACATCGATAGGCAGACGGTGCTATACAAATAAATATATATTGGTAAAGTGTGCCAGAGCCGTCTAGCTATGATTGAATGACACCTAGTATATTTCTACCAACTCTTAGTCATTTATTATACTGCCATTAAAGGAATATTATTCTTTTCATGCTTAATAAACTATTAATTAGGATCAATCATGTTCCTAGGATTATTGCATCCAATTTTAGACGAGACTGAGGCATGAACTACTCTTTCAATTGGTATTCCTATTGTTCCTGAGTCAAATCATTGACTCAATTTTTCCATTGGGATGGAATCATATTGAGTTCCCATTACCATTAATTTTATGGCCCCAATCCTCTTTTGTATGAATGACATTAATGCATTAATTACACAAGGGCTAATTTATAGCATCAGGAAGGTAAGAATCAAGGTGGGCAGCAATAGTTGAAATCAGGGTTATCATCCATGGAGACCTACATTTAATGTCAGAAGGAAGAGAATTACACCATCCAGGGCAGTTATTAGGGTTGTTGCCCATGGGGACCATGAGAAGAGAGGCTGATAACATGGCACAGTCCCTCAGACTCTTCTAACCGAGGCCAATCTTTCCCTAATACAGAGGCTACCTTGCTTCATGAGAAGTCCAGTTCCAGGCGATTTCAGAGAACTACCTCTGCCAGTGAGTCTACTTGGCGGCTCTAACTGAACCAGCATCTAGATTTCAGTAGGCATATAGGTAAGACAAAGAATATTCCACATCAGTACACCAATCCTGACTTTATGTATAGCACAGCTAACAATTTTATACCAGCTCTATCGTAAGCTCTAATTTCAAGACATACTCATACCATTTGCTACATACTTATACTTTCTGAGGTTTGTCTTCTTTCCTTTCAAACATTTAAAGACAGTTTTTACTTTTCAAATCCTTTCTTATCCAGAGGATACCAATTTTTTACCAATTCCTTTCCCAAGGCTTTCTTTACCACCCTCCTCTTATTTTCAGTTTTTTGAGCATCTTTGTGGCTAGAGTTTAAAACTGCCCAATTTTCTTTGGCTTGTGGAACCTTTATCTTAGAACAGCCTTAAGGCACCACTGTGATGCAGAAGCTTACTAGATTTTAAGGCTAAGAGTAATACCTCCATTGATAACACACTCAGGTTATTACCATACCAGAGCCAAACTAGGCTGTAACCATAGAGTGGATTTCCAGTCACTATGCACTGAAGTGCCTAAGGTAAGCAAGCCAGTGATATCCTTGTCCCCAATATCCACTGTGGGATTAGAGAGGGTTTCTGGATATCACCCAAAAGAATGTCCCACAATATCTTAGATTTAGCAGCTGTCAACCAGGAAGCCGACTAAGGTGATGGAATCAGGCAGGTGTTCCTCCAGGTGACTGTCAGGCCATCGTTGAACTTTACACATTAGGGTATACAGCAGCAGCAGCAGAAGCAGCAGCAGCAGCAGGGTCTCACAGTGGCTCCAAGGGACTGTTACCTCATGCTGGGCTGCAAATTCCTACACAGACTGGTTAAGGATGCAAGTAATGAATAGGTTTGGCAGGCTGTGACCACGTTGGTATATAATAACATTTAGACAATAGCCCAGGACAATTTACCAAAATGACAAGTTATTACTAACCAGATATTTTTGTAAATAGACACAGAAGGCTTAGTCTTGTAACCATCTCTGACAGATGCAGTTTCCACACTTGCACACCCACAATTGTTAACACTATTCTTTATGCCTTTTCTAAAAAAAATTATTTTTCCTCATTTTTCCAAAACTGACTCTGGACTCTTGATCGTAAAAAGGGGGTAGAAGGGTGAAGCTCCATCTTCTGTAACTTCTTCAAGCTGACTTCAGGGGTGTTGATCCTACCTAGCCAGGAACCTATAACCTTAGCCTATTTTACAAAGAGGCTATCAGGTTTAGATGTCATTAAGAACAATATTTGACTTCTGACAACTGCACAGACCTTTTCTCCAGCGACACCAGTGTAGCTTGTTTAGCACTCCTGTTTGAGAAAGCATCTTTCTGGATGACTTAGGAATGTGATCTCTAGTGACGCAAACAATGCCTAAGTTACCTTTGCAGGCCTTTAGACAGATATCAATAGAAACACACTCTCATGTTTACAAAATTTTTCTGAGCAGATGAATTTCATGTAACTGGTGCCAGCTCAAAAGTTACTGCCAATTAGAGCTTTTGGCACCTAAAGGGGTTGAGATTTAAACTATCCCCCACATTTTATAACATTAGCTTTTTACTAGTACCACAGAGGATTGGTAAGTTCCTGTCCCTTACAAGGTAGATAGTCATGGACATTAGGCATGCTTACAAACTCTTTCCATGACCTCCCGGCTCTGACCAGTTTTGAAGGGCCATGCACAAATGACTCTAGGATCTGACATTTCTGCCATCCAAGCAGTGGTTACTGCCTCTGGATGCTCCTCCATTGCATTGTCCCAGGAGTGTCTTCTCCACACTGGGATAAATGCCTCATTGGCATTTCCCTTAGCTGGTCACAGGACTTGAAGTCGGGGCCTGACTGCTGTCCTTCAGCTCTCCAGCTCAAGGCTAGCACTCTGCCACTTTGAGTCCTAAAGCAACTTTGCTTGCTCTTTCAGCACCCTGCTGGCTGAGTAGAGGTGACAGTCTCACAAGGACCTTTTTCTGCCCGGGCTGGCTTTGAACCAGTTTGCAGATCAATGAATCTTATAAAAGGTCACTTTGCTCCAATTAAAAGAAACAAGGTGGTCAACATAGAAGTAGCTTTTAAGCATGCTCTTACCTGGAACTTAAGAGCCAAAGTTACATCTGACAAACTTGTAAGAATCCTCTGTGCTTTGCTCTGGGCTTGCTGGAAACTTAAAAAAACCTATAAGAGCAAACTAGAATAGCAATTCTTTTTGGTAATCCTATTTTTTTCTTCGTGCACTTTGAGACAAATTTTAAAAACAATTTTACTGTTAAACTTTATATCCAAAAATCCATTCCTAATTTATTAAGCTTCTTATTAATCTCCTTTACTATTTTATACTTTAGTTTTCATTTGCATTTTGAAAAGATCCCTTGAAATCTTGAGGCCAAGTGTCACTCATTGCCTCTTGGCTGCTTGTTTTAAAACCGATACACATTAAAAATCTTGAACTCAAATGGCAATTTTTTTCCTTAATGCAAAATTACAATCACCATAACTGTATCAAAAAGCTAGACTTAACACCTTTATGACTTTTAAGAACACATCCTAATTGTGGAACATAATTGAAAGTAAGCCACATTATACAAATAACTTTTTACCCTCTTTTTAAGGCCTTCCTAATTTTAATGTTAACACGTCCAAGGGGAAGTTTTAGCAATACTAATCAGATCATCACATCACTCATTTTAACCATCATGTTTTCAGTGTCTATCTGCAGGGAAAAGAGAGAACAAAGGTGAGCCAGTCAACACCTTCTGTGAAATGGGCACACACCCAATCCGACTCTTTAGGGTTAGATGAACTGCGTTTGTGCCAGCTTGGCCTCTTTCACCATGCACGGACTCCTCCCAGGGCCTGTCCCACCATGCATGACCAGCTGAACTGCACTTCTGCCTATTCACCCCTTACCTCTAAATACAGGTCATCTGTTGGTTCATGAATGAAATACACAGTTTTAGGCAGACAGAACAGGGATGGTCTTTGACAGGGTTAAACTAACCTTTACATTTAAATTTCTAATATTTATCCCCAAATTTTAGCCACGGGAACTAAATCCCAAAGAGACAATGCATTTTTGTTAAGCCAGATAACTTGATTACAGTATAAACAGTCTTATGCATTTTAAAATATTAGTTTTTAAAATACCAGATTTTCTATTTTTCAAATTAAAGAATCCTTAAAAAGTCATTAAAACACTATGAAGATTCTTTAAAAATTTTGTTAATGTCCAAACCTCATAACCTTTTGAATTTAAATTTAAACTCACCCAATTGTTACAGCATGCTGACAATTCTTCTCTTTGAACACGTTCACAGACACACACAAAACACTCACACAGATCTTAAAGCACACAAAAATCAAAATCAGTTGTACGTACACCTTCTAAAGTTTTTTTTTTTATAGTTTAGAAGAACCCATGGAAATCATCCACATCTTGTTTATTTTACTTAAAAAATTGACTTTTGGCATACAGTTCTATGAGCTTTGCCATATGTAGAATTGTATAACTACTGTGACAAAGAGGGTTTCATCATTTCCCTCACTCCACGCTCCCTCATGAGGAGGCCCATTCCCGTCCCCAACAGCTGGCTTAATATTTACTGTTATTAGCTGGGCTAGTACTTCTACAAGTATATTATGTGATCGTACAGCAGTAACTTTTTTTTATTGTAAAGATACTATACAGAGGGTTACAGTTACATGAGTGAGGTAATGAGTACACTTCCTCTTGAACATTGTTAGCCCCTCCATTGTTTTCCCCCTACCATCCCCTCCCTCCCTCCTTTCCCCGAAGTTCTTTTTTTTTTGATTGTGATTAAGTGATTACATAGTTTCTAAGTCACAAGTTCATTCTAACTTTCCTGGAACAAATTGTCTATCACAGTCCGTAATATATAACAGTGTTCACATGTTATACACCATACATGTGATCAGCAGCATGGGGATATTTAGTAGTGGTTCAACCAGATGAGCAGGAGTTCTTTGTTTCTTAAGTCCTGTTAGTTTTGTCGTATCACCTAACATTTTGGATTTATCATCCACTTATCAGGGAGACCATGTACCGTTTGTCTCTTCGCTCTTGGCTTACCTCGCTCAACATGATTCCTTCTAGCTCCATCCATTTCCCTGCAAATGCCATTATTTTGTCATTTCTATGGCTGCATAATATTCCATTGTGTATAGATACCACAATTTTTGGATCCATTCATCTGTGGTGGGGCATCTGGGTTGTTTCCATATCCTAGCTATTGTGAACAGTGCTGCAATAAACATGGAGGTGCACGTGTCCTTGTATATTGGTTCCTGTTGTTCAAGGTAGATGCCTAGAAGTGGTATGACTGGGTCGTAAGGGAGGTCAATCTTTAGCTTTCTAAGGACCCTCCAGACTGCTTTCCAAAGTGGTTGTATAAGTGTACATTCCCACCAGCAGTGTAATAGGGTTCCTCTTTCTCCACATCCCCTCCAGCATTTGTCGTTGGCTGATTTGTGGATGTGGGACATTCTGACTGGGGTAAGGTGGTATCTCAGGGTTGTCTTTATTTGCATTTCCTTCACCACCAGGGATGATGAACATTTCCTCATGTGTTTCTTTGCCATTTTTATGTCTTCATTTGAGAAGTCCCTCTTTAGTTCCCTTGCCCATTTAGTAATTGGTTTGTTAGGTTTGGGAGGGATTAGTTTCTTGAGTTCCCTGAATATACAGGATGTTAACCCCTTGTCTGATATATTGCTGGTAAATATTTTTTCCCAATTAGTTGGTTCTCTTTCTAGCTTAGTTGTGATAGATTTATCTGTGCAGAAGCTTTTTATTTTAAGGTAGTCCCATTTGTCGAGTCTCTCTCCAACTTGTTGTGACCCTGGGACTCTGTTCAGGAAGTTCCTTCCTGTGCCTATTAGTTCAAGTGTCTCTCCTACTCTGTCCTGCAGTAGTTTCAGAGATTCAGGTATAAGGTTAAGGTCTTTAATCCATTTTGAGTTGATGTTGGTGCATGGTGATAGGCTGGGGTCCACTTTTAGTTTTCTGCATGTGGCTGTCCAGTTTTCCCAGCACCAGCGGTTGAAGAGGCTGTATTTCTTCCATTGTATGTCTTTGGCTCCTTTGTCGAATATCAGCTGGCTGTAGGCCTGTGGATTTATTTCTGGATCTTCTATTCTGTTCCATTGGTCTTCGGGTCTGTTTTTGTGCCAGTACCATGCTGTCTTTGTTATTATAGCTCTGTAGTAGAGTTTGAAGTTCGGCATGGATAGCCCTCCCATATTGTCTTTATCCCCTAGAATTGTTTTGGCTATTCTAGGTCTTTTGTTGTTCCATATAAATTTTTGGACTGTTTTCTGTATTTCAGTGATGTACGTCATTGGGATTTTAATAGGAATTGCATTGAATTTGTATATTAGTTTTGGAAGTATTACCATCTTTACTATATTAAGTCGGCCTATCCAGGAGCATGGGAGGTCTTTCCATTTCCTAGTGTCTTCTGCAATTTCTTTCTTTAACTTTTTATAGTTCTCATTAAATAGTTCTTTTACATCTTTGGTTAGGTTAATTCCTAAATATTTTATTTTTTGGGAGGTTATTGTGAATGGGGTTGCTTCCTTTATTTCCCTCTCTTCCTGTACGTTATCAGTGTATAGGAAGGCAACTGATTTTTATGGGTTTATTTTGTATCCTGCTATTTTGCCGAAGTGATTTATGATTTCTAAAAGTTTGGGGATGGAGTTTTTGGGATCGTGGAGGTATAGTATCATGTCGTCTGCAAAAAGGGATAGTTTAACTTCTTCTTTCCCTATGCGGATCCCTTTAATGTCTTTTTCTTGCCTTATTGCCCTGGCTAGGGGTTCTAGGACTATGTTGAAGAGGAGTGGAGACAGTGGGCATCCTTGCCTTGTTCCTGATTTTAGGAGGATTGGTTGTAGGTTTTCCCCATTAAGTATAATATTGGCTGTTGGTCTGTCATAAATGGCTTTTATTGTTTTTAGAAATGTTCCTTCTATTCCTATTTTCTCCAGAGCTTTTAGCATGAATGAATGTTGAATTTTATCAAAGGCCTTTTCTGCATCTGTGGCAACAATCATGTGATTCTTGACCTTGGCTCTGTTGATATGTTGGATTACATTTATTGACTTACGTATGTTAAACCATCCCTGTGTCTCTGGGATGAAGCCTACCTGATCATAGTGTATTATTTTATTTTTGTGTTTCTGGATTCTGTTAGCTAGAATCTTGTTAAGGATCTTTGCATCTGTGTTCATCAAGGAAATTGGCCTGTAATTCTCCTTTTTGGTTGGGTCTTTGCCTGGTTTGGGGATGAGTGTGATGTTGGCTTCGTAGAATGAGTTTGGGATAGCTCCCTCCTTCTCTGTTTCTCTGAAGAGCTTGAGGAGTATGGGTATTAGTTCTTATTTAAAGGTCTTATAGAATTCTGCAGTGAATCCATCTGGTCCTGGGCTTTTTTTGTTGGAAGACTTTTGATAGCTTCCTGTATCTCATTATAGGATATTGGCTTATTTAATTGGTTAACTTCTTCTTTGCTCAGTTTGGGTAACTTGTATTTCTCTAAAAATGCATCCATTTCTGCCAGATTTTCTTCCTTTAGAGAGTATAGCTTTTGAAAGTAGTCTGTTAGAATTGTTTGGATATCTTGGGTACGTGTTGTGATGTTTCCAGTGGCATCCCTAATCCTATTAATATGGGATTCCTCTCTTCTTTTTTTAATTAATCTTGCCAACGGGCCATCAATTTTGTTTATTTTTTCAAAGAACCAGCTTTTTGTTTGGTTTATTTTGGTTATGGTTTTCTGATTTTCTAATTGGTTAATCTCTGCTCTTAATTTGGTTATCTGGCTTCGTCTAGTAGCTTTAGGTCCTATTTTTTCTTGTTTTTCTAGCTGTTTTAGTTGCAACATGAGATTATTTACTTGGTCTGTCTCCATTCTCTTGATGTGGGCACTGAGGGCAATAAATTTGCCCCTCAGGACTGCTTTTGCTGTGTCCCACAGGTTTCTTTGTGAGGTGTTTTCATTTTCATTGAGTTGTAGGAAATTCTTTAATTCTTCTCTGATCTCTTCTGTTACCCAGGCGTTGTTAAGGAGTGTGCTGTTCAATTTCCATGTATTAGAGAAATTTCTGCGGTATGCTTTGTTATTGAGAGCTAGCTTGATTCCACTGTGGTCAGATAAGATACAGGGGATTATGTCGATCCCTTTGTATTTGCTTAAGTTCCTTGCATGAACTATGATATGGTCTATTTTGGAGAAAGTTCCATGAGCTGCCGAGAAGAATGTGTACTGTGTTGTTTTAGGGTGAAATACTCGGTAGATGTCAGATAATTCCGCTTGAAGTATGGCCTCATTTAATTCGGTAGCTTCTTTGCCAATCCTCTGGTTGGTAGACCTGTCCTTTGGTGAGAGTGGCGTGTTAAAGTCTCCTAGTATTATCGTATTGGGATCTATTTTATTCTGTAAGTTTGAGAGCATTTCTTTGACATATCTGGGTGCACCAATATTTGGGGCATATAGGTTGATGATGGTTATATCCTCCTCTTGGATTGTTCCCTTTATTAATATGTAGTGTCCGTCCTTGTCTTTCTGTACTGTTTTTAATGAAAAGTTTATTTTGTCAGATATCAGGATAGCTACACCTGCTTTCTTACTGGGGGCATTTGATTGGTAGATCCTTTTCCACCCCTTCACTCTGAGTTTGTTTGTATGTTTGGCTGAGAGGTGGGTCTCCTGAAGGCAACAGAGGGATGGGTCTTGTTTTCTGATCCAGTCTTCAGTTCGTTTTCTTTTAATTGGCGAATTAAGCCCATTTATATTAAGAGAAAGTATAGAGAGATGCATTGTTGTCCCTGTCATTCCGTTTTCCTAAGTTTTTCTTCTTTCCTTTCCTCCTGTGCTTGCTCAGTTAGACTTTGAGTAATGCCTGTTTGGGGCAGGTCCCAGTTCCTGGTTGCTTTCTTCAGGTTGTGTCCCCCCTCTTAGAATTCTTTGTAATGCTGGCTTACTGTTTATGTATTCATTTAGTTTTTCTTTGCTATTAAAAGTTTTCAGTTCTCCATCGAATGTGAATGCTAGCTTTGCCGGGTATATCAGTCTGGGTTGGCAGTTATTGGCTCTCAGGGCTCTTATGGTACTTTCCCAGGCTTTTCTTGCATTCATTGTTTGTGTGGAGAGATCTGCAGTAATTCTAATTTTTTTCCCGTTGTAGTATAGCTCCTTCATTTTTGCTGCATGCAGGATTGTTTCCTTATTATTCAGATCCATCATTTTTACTATAATGTGTCTAGAAGTGTTTCTCCTGGGATCTTGCTTGTTGGGTGTTCGATAAGCTTTTGTGATGCAGTTAAGATGGTCGTTTTTGAGGTGGGGGAAATTTTCATTGATTATCTTGTTAAATAGGGGTTGCATTCCCTTGTTCTGGAATTCCTCACCTTCGTCCACTCCGATTATGCGAAGGTTAAATTTTTTAGCATTATCTGCCTGTTCTTGAATTTCCCTTTGGTTTAATTTGAGTGATTTTTCCATATCTGTCACTTTTTGGTCCAGTTGGTGTATTCTGTCTTCTGTATCTGACACTCTACCTTCCATTTCATTCACTCTGTTGACTGTGGCTTCTATTGTGGTTTGCATGGAGGAAATGGATCCCTTTATGGATTCAATGTTGGTTCTCAGAGTACTGATCTCACCTCTCAATGAGGTATGCATTACCTCTAATTTGGCATTTATCTCACTTCTTACTGAGGTTTGTGCAGCTTCTATTTTTGCATCCAACTTTTGTTTGATATCCTGTATATCTTTTGATAGTTCATCCTTGTGCTCTTTCAATTTCTGATCCATTTCTCGCTTTATTTCTTGAGTCATTGCCTCCAGCAACCCTTGGATGTAGCTTTTGTCTTCCATTCCTGCTTTGCTCCCACTGGGGTTCTCCCCTGCGTGGCTGATGGCTTTTAGGTGAGCTTGCTGTCCTGGGTTGTGATTTTTCTTTGTGATTTTCGCATGGGGGTTCAGGAGACTGCTCTGCAATTTTGTTTTGGTGTGTCTGTCTTTGCTTGGTTGCTGATTCTGTATTGGTAGAGAGAGTCTGTGCCTGATCTGGGTTCTGTTGGGAGCCTATTTCCAGCTGCTATTCTGACTTACTTAGGATTCTCAGCTCTCTGCTGTAGATTGCTGGCAGTTCCCGCCTTTGGAAGGGTTGAGCAGCCTAGACTGCTTGTGTTTGCTGCTACGGGTGCTCTTGTGAAGAACAGATGCTCTGGATGCACTCTCCCAAATACTGGAGTCTGCTATGGGCTCCTGATGTATTTTTGTTTGTTTGTTTTGGGTTGGTTGTGGGCTTGAACTCTAGGTTTGGGTGCTGTCCCTCAGCTCTTCAGCTCAAGGCTGGCACCCTACCATTTGAGCCACAGCACCACTTCTGACCCTTTTTGCTTTTGTGAGGCTGAGGAATCAGATCCTGCAGCCTGGAGCGCACTCGTTAGGCCTGTGCTGCTGTGTATACCACCTAGGTTATGCAGCCTGGGGGACTCAGTTCAAATTTCTTCTACTGTTGGTAGTCTTGACCCAGGGGCGCTGTTCCTGGCTTGGGCATTTAAGCTCCCTTCCAGGGGCACTCTTGCTCTGGCCTGGCCAGCAGAGTGTGCTCCACCGGCTGGTGGAGCTCTCCAACAGTTCCCAGTTTTAGTGGGTCCTGTGGTCCGGGTGTTGGGGAAGGAGTCTAGGTCAGGGTCTGGGGATTCCCTCCAGCTCAGGGTCCCCTGTGAAGTACTCACCCTGGAGCTGGTTGTTTCTGTGTGGTGTAGGTCGTCAGTTGTTGTTGCAATCCGAGTTCAGTTGGGGTGGTTGCAGGCTGGGTTGGGCGGCCCCCGCCGGGTCGTTGCGATCGCGATCTGGCGGGTGGTCTGCCGACAGGTTCGCTGCTGCTGGTGCCGGGCGGCTTTGGCGGGATGGAGCCTCTCCGCTCCCGTGGAGAGTTAGGGATGGGGGTGGGATCCTCGTGGAGAATCCCGGCTGGTAGGTTTCTCTGTTCCTGGCGATCTGCTGTTCTGCGAACCGGTACCTGGTATCTGCAACCGTTACCTGGTATCTGCGAGCGGCCCCCTGTGTCTCTGGGGCTCCGGCAGCCCCCGCCCCGCCGGCTGGCCGGCGGCTTGGCGCTCTGCCGCGCGGCCAGTAAAGGTTGGGGGAGGGGTCTTCGCTCTTCTCTGTTCTGAAATTCTTTTTTTCTCTTTCTTTTTTTGTTATTTTCCACCTCTGGTTTTTCTCTGAGTGTTCGTCTTTTTGTTGTTGTCGGTCTCTTGGGGAGATTAAGTGTTGGAACTCGAACTCTCTTTTTGGTTGGAGAGAGCTGTGGCGTTTCCCTACTGCCCCGTCGCCATCTTGGTCCCCCCTCTTCTAAAGTTTTTAAACAAAAATTTAAGACAGTATTTCTTTTAAAATATGTACCTTTGTTGGGCTTCATTTTCCCAGAGCTTGCTTGTTTAACAAGGCAATTCACTAATTAGTCTTTTGAAACCCTTCTGTGGGAGGAGGGCTGGGGGAGGGGGTCCCCTAAAACTAAATTGGCCAGATTTGTTTATCCAATTTTAGACAAGAGCACTTTACAAATTGTTACATTGTCAGGACTAGCTGAAAAAGTCCAAATCAGGCACACAGCATTCTACACCCTCCCTGCCGGCAGCCTCCACAAGGAGAAAATGCAGCCTGAGTCTTGAAGGGAACCAAACTAGCCCAGTAACCTTCCATGCCTCATAGGGAGGGTGGGCATAGCAAGTCTGTGACCGAGCCCAGCTGCAATTTTTATTCCCCTAGAGATGTTCAAATAAATAAATAACAAAAATACAGATAAACACAAAAACCAAGGTACCAATTCTAAAACAGCTAGACAAGAACCAAAGGCTGAGTTGGGGACTAATGGGACCCAGTTTATCCCTACCGTAACTCTGTGTTGCTCCCACTCAGCAAGCTGAATCCAGATTCTGATGAATGAGCCTGCCATGCTCACCCAAAATTTCCCTACCTCTGGAAACAGAACAGAAAACACACCGAAGTAAACAAGACAGACAAGTGGCCACAAAGACAAAATCAGGTCTCAGTGAATGGGGTGACATCTCACCACCATTCACTTACCAGAGGACTCACCCCCCCCACTGACCTCCGGAGAATTTTTCTTTTAGATTCCTGCAAATGATGACCCAAGGGCCTTCCAAGGCAGAGCAGAATTCCCAGTACACTTGGGGCAAGGGATAAAAATCCCTAGCGGTGGTCCCCTCAGACTGACATGTTCTCCCCCATGCTCAGACCCCCTGAGCCAAGGCCTGAGGTTGAGATCTAACTGGGGCCACTTGCAGGTGGTCAGTGGCAATTTCATAATTGAAAAACAAGCAAGTTACAAAAGCAGAATCAGCAGTATTTGTTTTTAAATGAACTAGGACAAGGTCTAGGCATGTCCTGGGAGTGAACTCACTTTGCCCCATATTTTTCCGGTAAAGTAAATCCAATTACATACATGGCAAGCAAAAGTAAAAGAACAATGAGACACAGACAGACACAATTATACACAGAACGAGGAGGGATCCCAAAACCAAAAGTTACTTTTTTTCTCAACCTATTTTCTCGACAAGCAAGCCACCCGTCCAACTAGGACTGCTATGACTGGTGGAATTGAGGGGTCCAGCCATAGGGGACTCTGCTGCATCGAGCCTCACCCTACTTTTGGCCTCACTCTGGCACCTTCTCTCCCTAGGTCAACCACGCTTATCTCGAGGCTTTCCTCGGAACTTCTGTCCAACAGCCGAGTGCTCGCACAATGTCCTCCCGGCTGGTGATCCCAGTCCCCCTCAGGTTGGAGCAGCTAAGAGCTTTATCCCGGATGAGCCCCCATTAAATGTAGTAGGAAGAACCCTACTCAGACAGGCAAGCCCACGTAGTCGTCCAGAGTGACAGAGCCCACAACAAAGTTGTTAATAAAGAAGCAACTTTATTGAGAAGGTTCCTACACTGATCAGCCAGGGCCGCAGCACAGGCTCGGGAGCTGATACTGCAACCCCGAGCAGCCCACATCCTGAGGTTCTTAAAGGCAATATTCACAAGGTCGAGCCTGGTCATGTGCAGGTGACCAATGGGATCATAACTGTAACACACACAAAGGATTGTATGGTCATACTAGACCACACACAAGTAACCAATAGGTGGAGTCACCAGTATGAGCCAGATTACACCCATCTGTTTAATCGGTCAGTCCTTAACAGAACAATGAAGGTGGGTTAAGTTGTAAAGGAGAGGGGGACCTAGAGACATTCTTTCCATTCCAAGAACTGGGCTGGTTGAATCCAAGGTCGAGTTAACCTTGTTTAGAGGTTTTTGTGTTTTTCTCCCTAAAATCCCTAAAACAAAGGCAAAGCCTGGAAAGAAGCTGTACTAGCTCGAGTCTTCTCTCAGGGCCTACTTTGATAATAATTACATGGAGGCATTTGTCACAGTCTTCTCACACTTAGAGTCTCTCCCAAGAATGAGCATTGTCTTATTTATCTTTACACACCTTCCTATAGGGATGTCTTTAGATGATTTATACAGAGAAGCCTTTTAAAAATTTTATTTTTATTTTATTGGGAAAATAGTGTACAGAGGGTTTACAATTACAAGGTCAAGATAATTAATACGTTTCTTATCAAGCATTGTAGGCTCCTCTTTGTTCCCCTCCCCATGCCTTCCTAGCCTCCCCCCGCCCCCTCACCTAATCCCCCCCAAACCAAAGTTGTAAAGATCGTTTTTGACATGACAACTTGTACTTCTCATTGTTGCAACAGATCCACTTGCATCCTTACTTAAACGACTTGTTTTTTACCCTTCCACTCCACAAATTATATGACATCAAATACAGTGAAAGCAGGGGTTCTACTGTCGGGGAGGGACATACAAAGCAACAAATAACCTTATAAATGCACTAGAAAAAATGCATGAAAGAAAAAAATAAAAACATACCATAGAGATCATTTTCTTAGCATCACCTTATCTGACCTTTTCTGCTAGATTCATGTATATACCAGATATTGCAAATAAGGGAAACCATGGGACCTATGTTTCTTTGGGCTTGGCTTACATCACTTAATAAAATTTTTCAAAGTCTTTCCATTTCCTAACAAATAGGGCAATGTCATTCTTTCTGATGGAGGCATAGAATTCCATTGTGTTTATAAACCAAATTTTCTTTTTTTTAAATTCTATTTTATTTGTGAACATGCTGTACAGAGGAGTTACAATTACATGGGCAGGATAATGCGTACATTTCTTACCAAGCATTGCAGCCTCCTCCTTTGTTTACCCTTCACATCCCTTCCCAGCCTCCCCCCTACCCCCCAATCCCAATCCTTCTCTTCCCCCCCTCCCCCCCCCCCCCCCGCATCGACGTTGTAAAGCTCGTTTTGGACATGACAACTTGTACTTCTCATTGTTGCAACAGGTCCACCTGTATCCTTAAACAACTGGTTTTTCCCCATCTCCTCCACAAGTTATACTGACATCAAATATAGTGAAAGCAGGGGTTATACTGTGGGGGAGGGACATACAAAGCAACAAAGAGATAATCTTATAAATGCGTTAGTAACACATGCATGAAAGAAAAAAAACATTAAAATAAACATCTAACGGTTCATTTTCCTGACATCACATTATCTAACCTTTTCCACTTGAGTCAAAAATATACTAGATATTACAAATAAGGGAAACCATGGGACCTATGTTTCTTTGGGACAGGCTTCCTTCACTTAATATAATTTTTTCCAAGTTTTTCTATTTCCTAACAAATGGGGCAATGTCATTCTTTCTGATGGAGGCATAGAATTCCATTGTGTATATATACCACATTTTCTTGATCCATTCGTCTACTTAGGGGAATCTGGGTTGGTTCCATATCTTAGCTATGATAAATAATGCTGCAATAAACATAGTTGTGCTGGTAGATTTAGTGTGGTCCTGTTTGTAAACATTTGCCCAAAAGTGGGATTGCTGGGTCATAGGGGAGCTCTATGTGAAGTCTTTTGAGGAACCTCCATACTGCTTTCCAAAGTGGATGAACAAGTTTACATTCCCACCAACAATGAAGTAAGGTTCCTTTCTGTCCACATCCCCTCCAGCATCTGTTGTCGTTAGAGTTCTTGATTTTTGCCGTTCTAACTGGAGTGAGGTGATATCTCAATGTTGTTTTGATTTGCATTTCTTTTATGATAGGGATGTTGAACATTTCTTCCTGTGTCTATTTGCCATCCTTCTTTCTTCTTCAGAGAAGTTTCTCTTTAAGTCTTTCGCCCACTTATTTATTGGGCAGTTGTTCCTTTGAGGATTTGTTTTTGGGGCGTTTAATTTTTTGAGTTCCAAGTATATTTTAAATAGGAGACCCTTGTCCGTTGTATGGCTAGTAAAGATCTTCCCCCAATCCGTGGGCTTTCTATTGATATTGCTAGCTATGTCATTTGCCCTGCAGAAGCTCTGCAACTTTATGCAATCCCATTTGTCTAATCTTTCTTTGATTTGTTGTGTTTCCGGGTCTCTATTCAGAAAATTTCAGCCTGAGCCAAGGAAACCTAGGGTTTCTCCTATTCCATCATGTAATGTTTTCAGAGTGTCTGCTTTGAGTTCAAGGTGTTTGATCCATTTGGAGTTGATTCTGGTGCAGGGTGATATATAAGGATCTAGCTTAAGTTTTCTACATGTAGTTAACCAATTTTACCAGCACCATTTACTAAAGAGGTTGTCTTTCTTCCATTCTATTGTTTTAGCTCCCTTATCGAAGATTAGATGGCTATAGGTCTGTAGGTTCATTTCTGGGTTTTCAATTCTATTCCATTGGTTCTGAGTTCTGTTCTTATGCCAATACCAAGCTGCTTTGATTACTATGTCTTTATAGTAGAGTTTGAAGTTTGGTATTGTTATTCCTCCAGCAGTGTTCTTTCCATTGAGGAGCGTTTTTGCTATTCGGGGTCTTTTTATTGTTCCATATAAATTTTTGGATTGCCTCTTCTATTTCCTTGAAGAATGAGGTTGGAATTGTGATAGGTATTGCGTTGAATTTGTAGATAGCCTTGGGAAGTATTGCCATTTTCACGATGTTAATCTTTCCAATCCAGGAGCATGGGAGGTTTTGCCATTTTTTAAGTTCTGTGTTGATTTCATTTTTAAGATTTTAAAGTTTTCATCATAAAGGTCCTTCACTTCTTTAGTTAATTCCTAGGTATTTTATTTTTTGTGGGGCTATTACAAATGGAGTTGCTTTCCTAATTTCAGCCACACTTTTCTCATTGTTGGCATACAGAAAAGCCATTGATTTTGGGGGGTTAATTTTATAACGTGCTACTTTGCCAAAGTTTTGAAACAGCTTGAGTAATTTGAGAGTGGAGTCTATGGGATTCTTTAAATACAAGATCGTGTCATCTGCAAAGAGGTAGAGTTTTATTTCTTCTTTCCCTATTTGGATCCCCTTTATGTCTGCATCTTGTCTTATTGCTGTAGTTAGGCATTCTAATACTAGATTGAAGAGAAGTGGAGAGAGTGGGCATCCTTGTCTTGTTCCTGAGTTGAGAAGAAATGTCTTTAGTTATTCACCATTGAGTATAATGCTGGCTGTAGGTTTGTCATACACAGCCTTTATTGTATTGAGGAATGTTCCATGGATTCCTTATTTTTCCAAAACCTTCATCATAAAGGGGGTGTTGGATCTTGTCGAATTCGTTTTCTGCATCTATTGAGATAACCATGTGGTTCTTATTCTTGCTCCTGTTGATGTGATGAATAATATTAATTGATTTGCGTATATTGAACCAGCTTTGCATCCTTGAAATGAATCCACTTTGATCATGGTGTATGATTTTTTGGATGAATTGTTGAATTTGATTGGCCAAAATTTTGTTGAAAAGTTTTGCATCAATGTTCATCAAAGAAATGGGTCTATAGTTCTCTTTCTTTGATGAGACCCTGCCTGGTTTTGGAATGAGGGTTATGATGGCTTCATAGAACGTGTTTGGTAGTGAGCTTTCTCTTTCAATTTCATTGAAGAGTTGGAGGAGTATTTATGTGAGCTCTGCTTTGAAGGCCTTGTAAAATTCCGCTGTAAAACCATCTGGTCCTGGACTTTTCTCTCTTATTGCTGTTTCTATTTCAATGCTTGATATGGGCGTGTTCAGCTGGTTTAACTCATTTTGGTTTAGTTTTGGCATGTCAATATTTGCTAGGAAAAGGTCCATTTCTTTCAAGTTCTTAAACTTATTAGTATAAAGTTTTGAGAAGTATTCCCCTATAATGTTCTGAATCTTGGTTGTTACTGAGGTGATGTTTCCATTCTCATTTCTGAGTTTATTTATTTGGGTGTGTTCTCTTCTTTTTCTGATAAGATTTGCTAAGGGTCTGTCAATTTTGTTAAGTTTTTCGAAGAACCAACTCTTTGTTTTGTTGATTCTTTCTATAGTTTTTTTGGATTCTAATTCATTTAATTCTGATTAAATTTTGATTATTTCTTTCCATCAACTGGATTGGGGTTTATCTTGCTGCTCTTTTTCAAGGAGGTTTAGATGTGTCATTAAATTGCTAGTTTCAGATCTCTCCAATTTGTTGATGTAGGAGCTCAGAGCTATAAACTTGCCTCTGAGTACTGCCTTTGCTGTGTCCCAGAGGAGCTGGTAATTTGTGTGCTCATTTTTGTTGAATAGCATGAACATTTGAATTTCCTTTCTAATCTCTTCCATGACCCACTCTTGATTGAGCAGTCTGTTGTTCAGCCTCCATGTGATACCAGACTTTCTTTGGTGGCTTTTGGTGTTGAGTTCTAATTTTATTCCCTTGTGGTCTGAGAGAATGCAAGATATAACTTCAATGATTCTGAATTTAGACAAGTTTGCTTTGTGGCCTAAAATGTGGTCTATTTTAGAAAAAGTTCCATGTGCAGCTGAGAAAAACGTGTATTTTGATGCTGCTGGGTGAAATGTTCGGTAGATGTCTGTTAAGTCTAGTTGATCTATGCAGCTGTTTAGATCTGCGGTTTCTCTGTTGAGTTTTTGCCGAGTTGATCTATCTAGTGGGGAGAGTGGTGTGTTAAAATCCCCAACAATTAATGTCTTTGGATCTATATGAGATTTGAGGGAAAGTAGTGTTTCTTTGATAAATTTTGGTATTCCATTGTTTGGCGAATAGATATTTAGAATTGTAATATCCTCCTGAAGGAGAGATCCTTTAATTAGTATGTAGCGACCTTCTTTATCTCTTCTCACGAATTTTAATTTGAAGTCTATTTTATCTGATATTAGGATTGCAACTCCCGCATGTTTATGGGGGACGTTTGCTTGGTAGATTTTGTTCCAGCCTTTAACATTGAAAATGTCTTTGTTTTTACGGGCAAGATGTGACTCCTGCAGGCAGCAGACAGAAGGGTCTTGTTTTTTAATCTAACTAGACAGTCTATGTCGCTTAATTGGAGAGTTCAGTCCGTTAACTTTAAGAGATAAGACTGAGAGGTATTTGGGAGTTCCTGCCATGTTATCCACCTTCTTGGGGGCTGCCAAAACTGGGTTCTTCCTATGGTTCTTGGATTCTCAGTTTGGGTGCAGTTTCTTGGCCTTTATTGCGGTCTTGTTGGTTTTCTATGTGTAGGACATCTTTAAGAATCTTTTGTAGGGCTGGTTTGGTTGAGATGTATTGTTTCAATTTTTCTTTGCTATGGAAGGTTTTTATTTGGCCTTCAGTTATGAAGGAGAGTTTCGCTGGGTACAGTATTCTTGGTTGATAGTTGTTTGTTTTTAGGACATGGCATACATCATTCCAGGCTCTTCTTGCTTTGATTGTCCCTGCGGAGAAATCTCAGGTGATTCTAATTGGTTTCCCTTTATAGGTGATTAACCTTTTCTCCTTGACAGTTTTAAGGATCTTTTCCTTGGTCTGAGTTGATCCTGTGTGGATTTCAATGTGTCGTTGGGATGTCCTATTCTGGTCTGGTCTATTTGGGGTTCTAAAAGCTTCTTCTATCGGAATAGGCCTATCTTTTTGCATGTTTGGAAGTTCTCTGCTAGGATCCTGTTAAACAAAGTTCCTAGACCATTAACTTCTGTTTCAAGGTGCTCCTCTATATCCATTATCCTTAGATTAGGCCTTCTGATGGTGTCTTCCAGGTGTTGGATAGATCTATCCTATTTCTTGGACTTGTCTTGGATGGTTGTATATTCTTTCTCTATAATATCTAGGCTGTCTTCAATCCCTGAGATTCGATCTTCTACATGGTCTAACCTGCTGTCAAGACTCTCTACTTTGTTTTTTATCTCTTTTCCTTCTAATTGGTCAGCTTTGATGGCTTCAAGTTCTTTGTTGAAGCTCTGTTTTAGGTCTTGTATGAATTTCTTTACTTCCTTAATTTGGTGTTCAGTGTTTGTTCTCAAATCACTTAGTTAATTGGTTATGGTTTCTTTGGACTCCCATTCCTTCTGTTGGGTTCCATTCAGCATTCCCTTTGTGGTCTCCCTGACTTCCTTCAGCTCTTTGTTAATGGATTCCATGAATGCCTTTAGTGATTTTTGTGTATTCTCTACCTGGTCTCTCAATTCCTGAATTACTCTTTGATTAGCTTCCTCCCGTTTGCGGGATTCCTGCAGGTCTCTTTCCTTCCGTTCGTGGGATTCCTGCAGTTCTCTTTGAGTGTTCTCAGCCTGCTCACGCCATTCCTCCCTTTCTCTTTGAGTATTCTCAAGTTGTTCATGCAAATCCTGTATCTGTTTTTGAGTAACTTCCTCACGCTTATGATATTCCTGTATATAAACTTTTGGGATGCCTCCTCTCTCTCCCTATCACGCTCATACAGAGTCCTTTGTAAGTTGTCAAACTTCTCATTTATCATGTTTGCCAGCAGTGTTTGTAGAGCTATTTGGGAACTCTCCTCTGGATTGTTCATTATCTGATCTGACCCCTCATTATCAAGATTGGGAATTGAGATACTCGGATTTGCCATTTTTCTTGTGTTTTTCCGGCTTACTCTGCCCATTTGAGATGAAAATAGCACCAGGTTTGTGCTAGAACACTATCTTAAGGTAACCATCAACCAATGTTTGCATTTATACAATCAATAGTCTACAGATACAATCTAGTTCAACAGATACATCTATTCGACATCAAACAACTATATGTTAATGGGCTTCAAACCGCAGAGAAGAATTTGGAAAACCAGAAATTTTTAGGGTTAGGGAGAGATGTGGGTAAAAAATAGGAATAGATTGGTGTGGGGAGGCACAGGGAGAGTTAACTATGTATTAATCTCAATGCAGGAAATAGGTTGGGAAGGATGCAACTAGAGAGAGAGAAAAAAAGAAGAAAGGGAAAGGGAAATGAAAAAGACCAGAAAAAAATAGAAACGTAAAAATTAATATAGTTATGGAGATTGAAAGACCATCTGTTTAGAGAGGAATGTGAATATATTGAGAAAACAGGAGCTAGATAGAGGAGATGTGAAAAACTTTAAAAAATGCTTAAAATATTATATAGGTATAAAGAGTTAGTACTGCTCTTAAGGAATTTATGTCTCAGAGGTTTTTGATTGAGTAATAAATTTGTGGATTAAGTGTGTACACAATGGAGGATAGGGTCTACTAGTTAACTATGGGTTTATCTGAGGATGTGCAGGACAAGAGTTATGTCACATACAGAAGAACAAAAGAGAGGAAAAGGTGAGAAGGATAAGAAAGGCAGAAAAAAAGATCAGAAGTTCAGTAAAGCTAGACAAAAACAAAAAGATAATTAAGAAAGAAAGAAAAAGATAAAGAAGACAATAAAAGAAAGGAAAACGCAAAAAAACTCAAGAACAAGCAAAAAATTAAAAAAAAAGAAAGGAAAACGCACATTCATGTATTCCTAAAATAAAAATTAAAAGAGGGAAAAATTACTGGAAAACAATTATTTTTTCTAAAATGGCAAAAACTAAAGATTAATAAAAGTTTTAGAAAAGGAAAAAAAATTTTATATATATAAGGTACCAAAAAAAAAAAAGAAATGAAGAAGAAGAAAAAAAACTTTTTTGATTTTTTTTGATATTTTGGGAGGGGTGGGAAGAATCTTGTATCTCCCTTTTGTCTGTAACCAGCCTCTTGTTGGAGTCTCTGGTCAGCTTGAGGTCCTGTGGCTTGATTGGTTTCTTAAGTCAGTTTGTTCGGAAGAGGCAGAAAAATGCTCTGCTTTACCCAAGATTTTGAGATCCCCCTCCCAGGTTAGTTTAATGGGAGGGTGATCTGCTTTGAGAATCACAAAAGAGGGGTGATGAAGCTAGGTTCTGGTAGAGTTGAGGCCTTTCAACAAACAATAGCTTTTCCCTGGGGCTATTTTGTGAAAAACTCACAGAGCCTAGCCTGGAGCCATTCTCAGGGTTTTTGTTTTTCAATTGATTGTGGAGACTGCTGGAGGGAGGGGCAGCCTCTGGCTCTGGTTACCCAGTGAGGAAAGCCACTCCAAAGGCTGGTGCCTGAGGTGGGTGACTTTTCCCTGGATGGAACTGAGTCTGAGAGGTCACTTCGCCGTTAAGTTCTTGTGACCTTCTAAATGACTCGTTTTATTCCAAGGCCTGAGTTGGAGCTAGCAGCTCCTCCAAGCTTTGTCGGTATCCAAGATGGAGATCACCGGTGCTGGGGAGGGAGGGGTGGCCTTCCCTCCTCTGCTCTCTGAGAAGGAGTGAGGATGTCGGGCTTCTACTCATGCCGAGTCTTGGATCCTGGTTCGTCTCTGGTCTGCAAGGTGCAGGATGAAGATGTCCGCTCCTTGTTGGTTCTTGCTGTTGTTGAGTAGAATCCGCTCGCCCGCTGTGTCTGGCTCCTTCGTCTGGGACTCTCTGTGTGAGCGCTCAGGTATGGCCGCAGCTGCGGTCCCTGCTGCGACCCTGCTGCCGCAGCGGCAGCTGCTGGCAAGCGCTCAGATGTGTCTCCTTGTCTTGGCTTCCCCTCTCTTGTCCAACTCTCTGTCCTATGATGGCACACTTGTTGTGATTCTCTAGCTTAGGACTGTTCACTGGAACTCTAAAACTGCTCTCTATGTGAGAGCTTGTTCAGATTCCAGCTTCTCCTCCACCACCTTCCCGGAACCCTCCTAAGCCACATTTTCTTGATCCATTCATCTACTGAGGGGCATCTGGGTTGGTTCCATATCTTACCTATAGTAAATAATGTTGCAATAAACATAGTTGTTCTGGTAGATTTAGTGTGGTCTTGTTTGCAAACATTTGAGTAAATGCCCCAAAGTGAGACTGCAGTATCATAGGGGAGCTCTATGTGCAGTCTTTTGAGGTACCTCCATACTACTTTCCAAAGTGGTTGAACAAGTTTACACTCACATTAACAATGAAGTAAGGTTCCCTTCTGTCCACATCCCCTCCAGCATCTGTTGTTATTAGAGTTCTAGATTTTTGCCATGCTAACTGTGGTGAGGTGGTATCTTAATATTGTTTGGATTTGCATTTCTTTTATGGCTAGGGAGGTTGAGCATGCCCTCATGTGTCGATTGGCCATCCTTCTTTCTCCTTCAGAGAAGTTTCTCTTTAAGTAATTAGCCCACTTATTTATTGGGCAGTTGTTTCTTCGAGGATTTGTCGTTGGGGGATTTAATTTTTTGAGTTCCAAGTATATTTTAGATATGAGACCCTTGTCCGTTGTGTGGCTAGTGAAGATCTTCTCCCAATTCGTGGGCTTTCTATTGATCTTGCAAGCTATGTCCTTTGCCATGCAGAAGCTCTGCAACTTCATGAAAATCCATTTGTCCAACATTTATTTGATTTTTTGTGTTTCCTTGTCTCTATTAAGAAAATTTTGGCCTGAGCCAAGTAAACCTAGAGTTTCTCCTATTCCATCCTGTAATGTTTTCAGAGTGTCTGCCTTGACTCCGAGGTCTTTGATCCATTTGGAGTTGATTCTGGTTCAGGGTGATATATAAGGATCTAGCTTAATTTTCTACAAGTAGTTAAAAAATTTTGCCAGCACCATTTACTACAGAGGCTGTCTTTGTTCCATTCTATTTTTTTACCTCCCTTATTGAAGATTAGATGGCTATAGGACTGAAGCTTTATTTCTGGGTTTTCAATTCTATCCCACTGGTCCTGAAGTCTGTTCTTGTGCCAGTACCAATCTGTTTTGATTACTATGGCTTTATAGTAGAGTTTGAAATTTGGAATTGATATTCCTCCAGCAAAGTTCTTTCCATTGAGGAGCATTGTTGCTATTCGATTCTTTTATTTTTCCATATGAATTTTTGGATTGCCTCTTCTATTTCCTTGAAGCATGAGGTTGGAATTTTGATATGTGTCACATTGAATTTATAGATAGCCTGGGGAAGTATTGCCATTTTCACGATGTTAATCTTTCCAATCCAGGAGCTTGGGAGTTTTTCCCATTTTCAAAGTTCTGTTTTGATTTCCTTTTTCATGTTTTTAAAGTTTTCATCATAGAGGTCCTTCACTTCTTTGGTTAAGTTAATTCCTAGGTATTTTATTTTTGGGGGGCTATTACAAATGGAGTTGCTTTCCTAATTTCAGCCACACTTTTATCATTTTTGGCATACAGAAAAGCCATTGATTTTGGGGGGTTAATTTTATACCCTGCTACTTTGCCAAAGTTTTGAATCAGCTTGAGTAATTTGGAAGTGGAGTCTATGGCATTCTTTAAATACAAGATCATGTCATCTGCAAAGAGGGAGAGTTTTATTTCTTCTTTCCCTATTTAGATCCCCTGTATGTTTGCATCTTGTCTTTTTGCTGTAGCTAGGCATTCTAATACTAGATTGAAGAGAAGTTGAGAGAGTGGACATCTTTGTCTCATTCCTGAGTTAAGTGGAAATGGCTTTAGTTTTTCACCATTAATTATAATGCTGGCTATATGTTTGTCATATACAGTCTTTATTGTACTGAGGAATATTCCATGGATTCCTAATTTTTCGAAAAGCTTCACAATAAAGGGGTGTTGGATCTTGTTGAATGCTTTCTCTGCATCTATTGAGATAACCATGTGGTTCTTATCCTTGCTCTTGTTGATGTGAAGAATAATATTAATTGATTTGCATATATTGAACCAGCTTTTTATCCCTGAAATGATTTCTATTTGATCGTACTGTACGATTTTTTGAATGAATTGTTGACGTCGATTGGACAAAATTTTGTTGAGAAGTTTTGCATAAATATTCATCAAAGAAATGGGTCTATAGTTCTCTTTCTTTCTTTGATGAGTCCCTGACTGGTTTTGGGATGAGGGTTATGATGGCTTCATAGAATGTGCTTGGTAATGAACTTTCTCTTTCAATTTCATTGAAGAGTTGGAGGAGTGTTGGTGCGAGCTCTGCTTTGAAGGCCTTGTAGAATTCTGCTATAAAACCATCTGGTCCTTGACTTTTCTTAGATGGGAGGTCTCTTATTGCTGTTTCTATTTCAATGCTTGATATGGGTTTGTTAAGATGGTTTAACTCATCTTGGTTTTGTTTTGGCATGTCAATATTTGCTAGGAAAAGGTCCATTTATGCCAGTTTCTCAAATTTATTAGCATAAAATTTTGAGAAGTATTCCCTTATAATGTTCTGAATCTTGGTTGTTTCTGAGGTGATGTTTCCATTCTCATCTCTGAGTTTATTTATTTGGGTGTGTTCTCTTCTTTTTCTGATAAGATTTGCTAAGGGTCTGTCAATTTTGTTATTTTTTTCGAACAACCAACTCTTTATTTTGTTGATTATT
This sequence comes from Dipodomys ordii, assembly GCF_000151885.1. Taxonomy (NCBI): domain Eukaryota; kingdom Metazoa; phylum Chordata; class Mammalia; order Rodentia; family Heteromyidae; genus Dipodomys; species Dipodomys ordii. Next base: position 63,077 of record NW_012283813.1, read on the forward strand.
TCTATAGTTATTTTGGATTCTAATTCATTTACTTTTTGATTTAATTTTAATTATTTCTTTCCATCTACTGCATTGGGGTTTATCTTTCTGCTCTTTTCAAGGAGGTTCAGATGTCTCATTAAATTTTTGGTTTCAGATGTCTCCAATTTGTTGATGTAGGAACTCAGAGCTATAATCTTGCCTCTGAGTACTGCCTTTGCTGTGTCCCAGAGGAGCTGGTAATTTGTGTGCTCATTTTTGTTGAATAGCATGAACATTTGAATTTCCTTTCTAATCTCTTCCATGACCCACTCTTGATTGAGCAGTCTGTTGTTCAGCCTCCATGTGATACTGGACTTTCTTTGGTGGCTTTTGGTGTTGAGTTCTAATTTTATTCCCTTGTGGTCAGAGAGAATGCAAGGTAAAAATTCAATGTTTCTGAATTTGGACAAGTTTGCTTTGTGGCCTAAAATGTGTTCTATTTTAGAAAATGTTCCATGTGCTGCTCAGAAAAATGTAAATTCTGATGCTGCTGGATGAAATATTCGGTAGATGTCTGTTTAATCTAGTTGATCTATACAGTTGTTTAGATCTGCGGTTTCTCTGTTGAGTTTTTGCCAAGTTGATCTATTTAATGGGTAGAGTGGTGTGTTAAAATCCCCAACAATTAATGTCTTTGGATCAATGTGGGATTTGAGGGAATGTAGTGTTTCTTGGATAAATTTGGGTGCTCCATTGTTTGGCGAATAGATATTTAGAATTGTCATTTCCTCCTGAAATTGAGATCCCTTAATTAGTATGTAGCAACCTTCATATCTCTTCTCACAAATTTTAATTTGAAGTCTATTTTATCTGATATTAAAATTGCAACTCCAGCCTGTTTATGGTGGTTGTTTGCTTGGTAGATTTTGTTCCAGCCTTTAACATTGAAAATGTCTTTGTTTTTATTGGCAAGATGTGACTCCTGAAGGCAGAAGATAGAAAGATCTTGCTTTTTAATTATGTCTGTTAATGTTGATAGATAGTACTGAGAGGTATTTGGGAGGTCCTGCCATGTTATCTACCTTCTTGTGGACTGTGAAAACTGGGTTCTTCCTATGGTTCTTGGATTCTCAGTTTGAGTGCAGTTTCTTGGCCTTTATTGTGGTCTTGTTGGTTTTCTATGTGTAGGACATCTTTAAGAATTTTGGTAGTGCAGTTTTGGTGGAGATGTATTGTTTCAATTTTACTTTGCTTTGGAAGGTTTTTGTTTGGCTTTCAGTTGAGAAGGAGAGTTTACCTAGATACAGTATTCTTGGTTGATAGTTGTTTTTAGGGCATGGCATACATCATTCCAGGCTCCTCTTGCTTTAATTGTCTCTGCTGAGACATCTGAGGTGATTCTAATTGGTTTTCCTTTATAGGGGATTAATCTTTTCTTTTTGACAGTTTTAAGGATCTTTTCCTTGGTCTGAATTGATCCTGTGTGGATTATAATGTTATAGTGGGAAGTCCTAGTCTGGTCTGGTCTATTTGGATTTCTAAAAGCTTCTTGTATCTGAATATGCTTATCTTTTTGCATGTTTGGGTTGTTCTCTGATAGGGTCCTGTTAAATTTCCTAGGCCATTAACTTCTGTTTCTAGGGGCTCCTCTACACCCATTCTCATTAGATTGGGCCTTCTGATGGTGTCTTCCAAGTGTTGGATAGATCTATCATATTTCTTGGAATTGTCTTGGGTGGTTGTACGTTCTTTCTCTATAATATCTAGGCTGTTTTTAATGTCCGAGTTTCGATCTTCTGCATGGTCTAACCTGCTTTCCAGACTTTCTACTTTGTTTTTTATTTCTTTTCCTTCTAATTGGCCAGCTTTCTCTATAATATCTAGGCTGCTTTTAATGTCCGAGTTTCGATCTTCTGCATGGTCTAACCTGCTTTCCAGACTTTCTACTTTGTTTTTTATTTCTTTTTCTTCTAATTGGCCAGCTTTGATGGCTTCAAATTCTTTGTTGAAGCTTTGTTTTAGATCTTGTATGGACTTCTTTACTTCCTTAATTTGGTGTTCAGTGTTTATTCAAAGATCACTTAGTTGATTGGTCATGGTTTCCTTGGACTCCCATTCTTTCCGTTGGGTTCCATTCAGCATTCCCTTTGTGGTCTCCCTGACTTCCTTCAGCTCTTTGTTAATGGATCCCATGAATGCCTTTAGTGATCTTTGTGTGTTCTCATCCTGCTCTCTCAATTCCTGTATTAGTCTTTGCTTAGCTTCCTCATGTTAATACCTTTCCTGTTTTTCCCTTTGAGTGTTCTCAGCCTGTTCACGCCATTCCTGCCTTTCTCTTTGAGTATTCTCAAGCTGCTCATGCAAATCCTTTATCATTATTTGAGTAGCTTCCTCACGCTCACGATATTCCTGTATAAACCTTAGGATGCCTCCTCTCTCTCCCTATCACGCTCATACAGAGTCCTTTGTATGTTTTCAGTCTTTTCCTTCATTGACCTTTTGTTTGCCTCCATTGAACTTTCGTTTGCCTCCTCTCTCTCCTTATCACGCTCATACAGAATCCTTTGTATGTTTTCAATCTTTTCATTTATAATGTTTGCCAGCAGTGTTTGTAGAGCTATTTGCAAACTCTCCTCTGGATTAATTATTATCTATTCTGTCCCCTGATTATCATGAGTGGAAGTTGAAATACCCGGACTTGCCATTTTTCTTGTGTTTTTCCGTCTTACTCTGCCCATTTGGGATGAAAATAACAGCACTTTTGTGCTAGAACACTAAGTAGTGTTCTAGGCATGCATCAACCAAAGTCCTTTTTTGCACAGTCAATAGTCTACAGATACAATCTAGTTCAACAGATACCTCTATTCAACATCAATCAAGTATATATTAATAGGCTACGAACCACAAAGAAGAATTTGGTAAACCAGAAATCATTAGGTTTATGGAGAGATGTGGGTAAAAAATAGCAATAAAGTGATGTGGGAAGGCACAGGGAGAGTTAACTTAAGTAAGTATTAATCTCAAAGCAGGAAATAGGTTGGATAGAATGAAAGTAGAGAGAGACAAAAAAAGAAGAAAGAGAAAGGGAAAAGAAAGAGACCAGAAAAAATAGAAAAGTAAAAATTAGCACATTATGCAGAAAAGGAAACAAAATATTCATACAAGAACGTGGATATAATGATAGAAGGGGAGGGATATAAAGGAGAGGTGAAAAATGTAAATAAAAATACTTAAAATATTATATAGGTATAGAGAGATAGTACTGCTCTTAAGGAATTTAAGTCTAAGAGGTTTTGAATTGAGTAATGAATTTGTGGATTAAGTGTGTACACAGTGGGGGATAAGGTCTAATTATTGACTACGGGTTTATCTGAGGATGTGCAGAACAACAATTAAGTCAAATAAAGAAGAAAGAAAGAGAAGAAAAGGCGAAAAGGACAAGAAAGAAAGAAAAAAAGATCAGAAGTTCAGTAGAGCTAAACAAAAAACAAAAAAATTAAAAAAGAAAAACGCACACACACATATACCCCTAAAATAAAAATTATGAGGGAAAAAAGTTACTAGAACACAATTTTTTTCAAAAAAGGTAAAAATTTAAAAAAAGTTTTAGAAAAAAAATTTTTATAAAAGGTACAAAAAAAAGAAAAAAAAGTTCTTTGATTTTTTTCGGAGGAATTGGAAAAATCCTGTTTCTCCCTGTATCTCCATAACCAGCCTCTTGTTGGAGTCTCTGGTCTGCTTGTGGTGTTTGATTTTACTGTGGCTTGGTTGGTTTCTTAAGTCAGTTTGTTTGAACAGGCAAAAAATGTCCTGTTTTACCAAGGATTTTGTGATCTTCCTCCCAGGTTAGTTCAATGGGAGGGAGATCTGCTCTGAGTATCACAAAAGAGGGAGATGGCATTTTCCTCAAGTTTGGAGATGTGGTGATGAGGCTAGATTCTGGATAGAGTTGAGACCTTTCAGCAAACAGTGAGAAACTCACAGAGCCCAGCTTGCAGCCACTCTCAGGGTTTATGTTTACTGAATTTCAATTGATTGTCAAGGCTGTTAAAGGGAGTGGCAGCCTCTGGCTCTGATAACCCAGTGAAGAAAGCCTTTCCTGGGCCTCCGCCCAATTGGGTGACTTATCCCTGGGTGGATCTGAGTCTGGCAGGTCAGTTGAGGTTCTTGTGACCTCCTAAATGACACTAGTTTTCTTCCAAGACCTGAGTTGGAGCTAGCATCTCTGTAGAGCTTTGTCAGTATCCAAGAAGGAGATCTCCAGTACTGAAGGGGTGGGGGGAGAGGGGTGGCCTTCCCTCCTCTGCTCCCTGATGAGAATCCTTTCCTTGAGGACAGGCAAGTTGTGTGAAAAATTGTAAGGGGGAGGCTAGAAATATGGCTTAGTAGTAAAGAGCTCACTCAACATGTCTGAATACCAGTGTTTGAATCCTCAGTGCCACATACTCAGAAAAATCCAGACACAGTGAGTGACTCAAATGGTAGAGTGCTAGCCTTGAGAAAAAAATCCCCAGGATTGTCAAAAACAATAGGCCACATGCCAGTGGCTCACACCTGGAAAACTACCTTCTCATGAGGCTGAGATTTGAAGACCACAGTTCAAAGACAGCCGAGGCAAAAAAAAAACCTGTTAGACTCTTATCTCCAATGGACCACTAAAAAATCCCATGTGGAGCTGTGGCTCAAGTGGTAGAGAGTTAGCCTTGACTGAATTGCTCATGGACAGTGCCCAGGGTTAATACGAGACACACAACTGGAAAAAAATTGAGGGTTAATCAAAGTACTTTTCCTATTTCCTAATTACAAAAACATTCTCTGGATAATCAACGCTGATATACACCAGAATTGGAGTCAGACCTCCAGGCCTAAGTGTAGGAGTTCCATATGCCCAGCCTCCCAGACTCTAGCATTGTAACCTTGTGTCCACAGGGTTCTGAAAGGTCCAATGTTGAAAGGCTTAATATGCTCCCCAAGTCCTTTGTGATAAGCAGTTGACTTGTATTGTCATTGTCATTACATGTCTGAACCTATTAGAACACCAGAAGCTCTTGCCCATCACCCTATCTCAGGAGACTGAGGTCTCAGGATCACACTGAAGCCAGCCAGGGCAGGAAGACTGAAAAGTCAGATGTTCAAGAGCTTCTTGTTTTTCCCTTGGTGATGAGAAGTGAAGTTACTCTAAATGTTCTTAGTGTTCTTGACCCATTGACCCATCCTGGGTTCAAATAAAGTCCTGGCACAGTTAGCAGGAAGAACTCCAGTGTAACACTCTATTTGAAGGACAGAAAACAGGACAGAAAACAGTTTCAGTAGCCAGGCTAGATGAAGAGAATATACAAACTCAACAGTGATTTGAGCTGCAAAACCACTTCATTCATTCCAGGCACAGCCAGCAATGGGGGGAAACCTGAAACATTTGTTAGAGTTACACCAGGGTCAGGCTGTTCTCAACTTCCTCAAACAATGACTATCTTTCCTCCCTCTGGTGAAGGGAGCCTCAGGCTATCTTTAGGTTACCAATAGAGAGCCATTTTAGTTAGCTTGAGGGGATGAACAGAGTAGAAAAGCCCTGCTCTCTGGTCTTAGAGAGTGGGATTTTTACACTCCATCTATCAGATATGAAGGCCCTTCTTCTACCTCTGCCAGTCTTTTCTCCTTCCTTCATTCCCCACATCATTAATGCTAATCCCCAGTCCAAGGTGAGGCAGGGTCATTTCTCTTTTGTCTCCTAGCAGCTGAGTTAGAACCTGGCACTGCCCTCTTGGCTCTGGGGCCTTCAACTGCCTGAGAAGTGGGAAAGAGACATTCTTCCTGTTCTGTGGTTGTGTGAAGGTGATGCTGGTGTCCTGGCACACTGCAGAAGACCTCATTACTGTGAATTATTCCCTTCTTTCCTCCTGAGTTCTAAGACCAGATTCATCTATCATTTTTCTATCTATCTGTCTGTCTGTCTATCTATCTACCTAGTTACCTTCTTTCTTTCTTTCTTTCTTTCTTTCTTTCTTCTTTCTATGTACCTATCTATGTTTCTTCTTTCTATGTACCTATCTATGTATCTATTATGTACCTATCTATGTATCTATGTACCAACCTACCTACCTGCCTACCTACCTACCTACAAGGCCTGGGCACTGGCTCTAGCACTCTGCTACTCTGGCCACAGTTTCTCTGACATTTCTTGTGCTGAATTCAAGGCCTGGGCACTGGCTCTAGCACTCTGCTACTCAGGCAAGCACTGTCCCACTAATCCACATTCCCAGCCCCCTCAGAATTTTTCTTAATGGTAGTTTTTGCATATATATGCTACCATTTTGCATCCCCAAGTACAATTTTCTGAATAACCCTTATTTATATGAATTAGGATCCTCTCTTCCCCTGTGTGATTTGTGACTGCTCCTGCATTGGCCTCATAATAAAATATAAATAAAGGCTGCTGAGAGCTTCAGTGTGCATTATATAAGGAAACAGGCCTAGAAACCTGGAAGAGAAAAGCAATGTGGCTGAAATGAAGAGAATGATGCAGTATGTACAATGAGCATATCTAAGACATAAATCAGTAAATAAAAGCAGAAATTTTGCATACAGCCTCTTTGCATTTAGGGAAGTAATATACACATGTAAGTAAGTAGGACACTGATACATAAACTTGGCTTCTTTTTGAATTTTCTTTTGTGGCCATCCCATGGCTTAAACTGCGGACATGATGCATTCCTCAGCTGTTTTTCACAAGTCTGAGGTTCTATCACTGCCACAGCTCCACTTCCAGCAATCTGGTTGTTCAATGGACCAGACTGGTCCTGGTCTGGCCTTTATCTCCTGCTTGGCTTTCTCTCTCAAAGCTGGAGCTCTGCCCTCTAGGCCACTGCTCCACTTCTGGTTTTCTGGTGGTTTATTGGAGACAATAAACCTTTCCTGCTAGGGCTGGCTTTGAATGGAGATCTCCTGAAGAGGCTTCAAGTGGATTTCCTCAGGGATTCACCTAGGAGCCGCTCCACCCAAATCTTTAGTCTAAATCTCGAGAGGTACTAGAGAAAAACAGAAACAGGACATGCTTTTAGTGTGTCCTAGATACTTAAGGTTGGAGATACAAAACACTCATAATTATTAGATCACATTATAGGCAAAAGGAGCAATGCAGACAGTGTGAGGATCGCTCCAGCTTTTGGTCCTCATATCCTGAGACAGTAAATTCACTGCAGCTCAATGCTAAGTGACAGAACTGGCATGTCTTATGGACATTTGCTCCTAAATCCTGTAACACTCATTTCTCACTTTTGGCTTCATCCTTGTGACCAGAGGGTAAGATGAAGAGAGAAAATACTCTCGAGAAAGCAGCTATAAAGAACTTTGGGTAGTTTACTTATAAGTCTTAACCATAGGAATGACCCTATTAAGAAGTCAGTCATTATTATAAAACAAAGAAGAAAAGAAAGAAGGTGACAGTGCCTGCTGAGTGTAATCCAAGCTCCTCAGGAGGCTGAGATGTAGAGAATTTGAGTTTAAAACCATCCAGTGGAAGAATGTCTTTGACAATGTTATTTCTAATAGATCACAGAAAAAACCCAGAAGTGGGGCTGTGATTCAAGCTTAATGCAGTACCCTTGAGGAAAAGGAGCTCTTGGACCAGGCCTAGGCTCATAGTTCAACCCCCGGACCTGCCCCCTCAAAAAAATGTATACCTCAATTTCTTTGTGTATGTATGGATGTATTCCTCTAGGTGAAACTCCTGAGTAGCTATGATGACTGGCACAAAGCAAGAAAATAGTATTCAATACAATGAGTTCATAACACAGAGACTGCTTTTATGATATGGCATGTTTCAGGGCTCCCCTCACTGCTGCAATGTAGCCTGAGGGTATCTGTGCATCCCAGGCCTGCTGGAGGAAATCTCCCTCATTGTCTGGACAGGAACACAAAACACCTCACTCATGTACAACTGTGTACCAAATAACTCCATCTGGGCCAATTAGTGAGGATGTGTGGGCGGTGTCTGAAGGTCAGGAGAAAAAGGCCACTTTTTACCCTGAGCTATCTTTCTTCCCAGTGCTCTCAGTGCCAAGTTCTGTGCTCTTATCCTGCCTTTATGAGACTCTATTCTGGTGTTCAGATGCAGTGCTCAATATAATTCAGGAGTCCTTCAGGCAGACAACCAGGGCATTGAACATAATGAAACGTTTTATTGCCGGCAATGGGCCTATAATGCCTCTCCTAGGTTTCCAGAAGCTTGAGAAATGCAAGCACATATTGGATATCATGAAACTTCCTGTCATCTAGGACTGGTGAAGCTCATCAGGTTTTGAAACCTTTGACCTCTCCTAGTTGGGCCCTGGGTGGCTAGGTTTTGGGGTTTTACATATGGACTGGTTGCTGTCCATGAGCTCAGAGCCTAAGTCTAGTGCTTTACCACTTTCTCACACCTTCACTTCTGCTTTCTCTGTGTGTGTGTGTGTGTGTGTGTGTGTGTGTGTGTACGTGCATGTGTGTGTTCATACACTAGTCCTGGAGCTTGAACTCAAGACATGAGCACTGTACCTAGTTTCTCTTGTACAAGGTTTTCCCTCTCCCTCTTGAACCACAGAGCCCACTTAGGCTTTTTCCTACTGATGTGGTTCTGAGAAATTAAGCCCAGGTTTTCATATATGCAAAGCACTCTACCCCGAAGGCACATTCCCAGCCCTCTACTTCAAGTTTGTTAGTTTGTTTCTGTCTTTTTTTATTGTTGTTGTCATTGTAGGAGTGGAAATTTGGGCCTGGGTGCTGTCCCTGAGCTCTTCAGCTCAAATCTTGTGCTCTACCACTTGAGCCACAGAGCCACTTCCGGTTTTCTGGTGATTCAGTGGAGCTAAGTGTCTCAAGGACTTTCCTGCCCAGGCTAGCTTTGAACCATGATCCTCAGATCTCATCCTCCTGAGTATCTAGGATGACCGGCATGAGCCACAAGCACCACGCTTCCACTTCAGGTTTCTTAGTGGTGGATTGGAGATAATGGTCTCATGGTACCTTTTGTGTCAGGGATAGTTTGGAACCCAAATCTCAGCTTCTTGAGAGGGCAGGATGACAGACCTCGGTTATAGAACCCTAAGACGTGGCACTCTGCTGCAAGGGGTTCCTTGGCTCCACATGGTAGAGTGCTAGCCATGAGCCCAAGAGGTATGGATCAATGCTTAGGCCCTGAGTTCAAGGTTCATGACTTAGAAAAAACAAGACAAAACATTTGTCTCCTTAGACAACTCACTAGTCGTCAATAATACATAATTTTGTCCCTGCCATGGGGAAAGATCTAAGCCTCAATATTCTTTTCTGCATAGTCATGTCAGTTGTGGAGTACTGTTTTTTCTTTTTTCTTTTATTGTGAAAATACTGTACAGAGGGGTTAAAATTACATGGGCAAGATAGTGAGTACCTTTCTTATCAAGAATTGTAGACTCCTCCTTTGTTTATGCTTCCCATCCCTTCCCACCCTCCCTCCCCCCGCAACTCCCCCCCAAGTTGTAAAGTTCGTTTTTTACACGACAACTTGTACTTCTCATTGTTGCAACAGGTCCACCTGTATCCTTATTTAAACGATTTGTTTTTCCCTTTCCCCTCCACAAATTATACCGACATCAAATACAGTGAAAGCAGGGGTTATACTGTGGGGGAGAGACATACAAAGCAACAAAAATAATCTTATAATTGCGTTAGAAACAAATGCTTGAAAGAAAAAAAACATTTAAAATCATATCTTAGGGTTCATTTTCCTAACATCACCTTATCTGACCTTTTCTGCTTGACTCATACATATACTAGATATTGCAAATAAGGGAAACCATGGGACCTATGTTTCTTTGGGCTTGGCTTACTTCACTTAATATAATATTTTCCAAGTCTTTCCCTTACCTAACAATGTCATTCTTTCTGATGGAGGCATAGAATTCCGTTGTTTATGTATACCACATTTTCTTGATCCATTCATCTACTGAGGGGCATCTGGGTTGGTTCCATATCTTAGCTATGGTAAATAATGCTGCAATAAACATACGTGTGCTGGTAGCTTCAGTATGGTCTTGTTTGTGATCATGTGGGTAAATGCCCAAAAGTGGGATTGCTGGGTCATAGGGGGAGCTCTTTTCTGCATAGTCATGTCAGTTTTGGAGTTCTTACAAGGACAAGATTAACAAAATACATAACACTCTTTTTTTTTTTTGGCGGTCATGGGACTTGAAATTTGGGCCTGAAATCTGTCCTTCAGCTCTTCAGCTCAAGGCTAGTGCTCTACCACTTGAGCTACAGCGATATTTCCAGTTGTCTGGTGGTTTATTGGAGATCAGAGTTTCAGCGTCTTTCCTGCCCGGGCTGGCTTTGAATCACGATCCTCAAGTCTCAGCCTCCAGAGTAGTTAGGATTACAAGCGTGAGCCACTGGTGCCCGGCTCCAAATAACCCTCTTTACAAGACTCAGCATGCAGCACCCTGTGAAAGACTCAGCACCCAGAACCCAATACAGAACTCAGCACCCTGCGAAGGACTCAGCACATAGCATCCTGTGCAAGACTCAGCACACAGCACCCCGTGAGGGCCCCAACACCCCAGGACATACTAATCACATAGATGTATCCCACAAGCTGTCATCAGTATTAGGGTGCTTTCATCAGTATCACCATTCTTTCAGAAACACACACAAACTGCACAAAGTTCACATCTAATGATTCAGAGGGGTATTTTTTGGGGGATAGGAGTCAGCCACAGGGATTACACTAAAATGTTGGGGGTACTGTCCAAAGATCATTTCCTCAAGGCTAGATATCTATCACTTTGATCCACAATCAGAGTTTCACACAAATCTTGCCAGGGTAGTTTTTTAAACCCACCAGTGTCAGATCTCAGCCCCCGAGAATCTTGGATGACAGGAGTGAGCAAGCCAGCAGCATCTGGTTCTGTGGGGCTGAGTTGCAGTCATATACCTCTGACTAAGTCAGGTTAGATGGCAGCTGTCAGCACCACTACCGGCTTGCTCTGTGATGAGGTATTTGAAGTCCTATCCTTATAGAGTTGCAGTCACAACATTCAATCTTTTTTTCATGCCCATCCTGGACCTTGAGTAAGAGTCTAGACACAGTCCCTAAGCGTTTATGCTCAAAGCTAATGCTCAACTGCTTGAGCAAGAGCACAACTTCTGGATTTTTATGTGCACGTGGCAGTGAGGAATCGAATCCAGGGCTTTGTTTGTACTAGCCATCATTATACCACTGAGCCCCAGGAGTGACAAGTGTATGAACAGATAAATTGGCATATATATATATATATATATATATATACATATATGCATACACACACACACACACACACACACATATATATATGTATAAAACAAGATCTGTTTTTTATGAAATTACATATATTATATTACTACCCATTATTGACATTCAAATTATAATAAAGTATTAATTGACAATTAGTCAATGTAATATAATTGTAATTGACAATTAGTCAATGTAATATAATTGTGTATAATTTTATAGTATACTCATACACTAATTACTAATTTGTTACTTTTATAAAATTCCATTCATATGGATGTACATGGGAATTGGTTTCTTAGAATCTCATGCCAATACTTAGTGGCAGTCCAGGGAATCGACCTCCAGGCCTAAGTTAAGTTTTGGCTATGGCTTCCCTAATAGCCAGCCAAACATCAACATGCAATGTCATGTACACTTTCAGGGCCTTGTTATTTACACGCAGAATGGTCACAATGCAAAGGGAAAAAATATAAAACCACCTTGTTGAATTTCTCCATTTTATCCTTCTCCTTTTTATTTTATTTCTTGAAAACCCCGACATTTGAACTTGGGTCCTAGGATCCCAGGGTAGCTGTGGCAGAGATGCCAAGACCTGAGTTCAAGCCCCGTGCTTAGCAAAAATAAAATAAAATAAAATAAAGCCCTGGCTTGGAATTTGCACCATTTTTCTGGCAGGCCTGGGATTTGAACTCAGCATCTGGGTATCTCTGTGGCTCTGTGGGTGAAGGGTAAGCTCATCGTCCTTGACGATAAGAAATTCTGACCAGTTCACAAGGCCTGAATTGAAGCCCCAGCACTGGAAAAATTCATACATAAATTTAGTGAGTATGACGTTTATTACACTTATTCATTTAATATTATTACGCATATAACATTTCATTTATTATACCGTATCACACAGGATATATTTGCATATGAATTATACATCATTATGAGACCCAGGACATTTTTTCAGAAAAAAATGTGTCTAAAGTGGCTTCTTAATACATGAATAAATTTTTGGCAATGCTAAGATTTCAACTCACAGCCTACAATGCCCAATCCATAACTGGGGTCACAGTCTTAGCACACCAACCTCTGCCATGGAATATATAAATCCAATACTTTTTGTGTGGCTTTCTAAAATAGAATCATGAATTAACTGCTAATTTAATTATTTTTATAACATTCCATTAGCATTCACATAAATAGGAATGAGTTTGTCAGGATCTCCCTCCATTTGTGTGTGGCAGTCCTGGCATTGGTACTCCAGGCCTGGGAAGTTTACTTTGAATGCAAACCATTGGAATGACACTGAAGATTTCAGATTGTCACGACTAAAAAAAGAACAGCAAGAAGAAAAGAAAGTCAGGTGGCAGTGGCTCTTATATGTAATATTAGCTCCTCAGGAGGCTGACATATAGAGAATGCCAATTTAAATTCAGCTAGGGCAGGAAAGTCTGCAACACTCTTATTTCTAAGAGATCACAGGAAAATATCCTCATGGGTTGTGGCTGTGGCTCAAGGGCTGAGAGCTACCCTTGAGAAAGAGCAGCTCAGGGATAGGGCCTAGGCTCATATTTAAACCTCAGTCTTGCGAAAGGAAAAAAAAGAAGGCAGTTACTCCATGTCTCTGTGTATTTATGGATTATGTATGATGGGCATTCAGCAGGTTGCCCATGACCAGACCCCCAACCTGGGCAAGCTGGGACAAGCCCTCAGAGAGTACTAAGCCTGAGCCAGTAGCTTGAACAAAGCATCCTTCTCTGCTATTTAATAACTGAAGCCCAGAAGGCTTGCCTTGGCTGGGGTATGAAATGGGTACATTATGTTCTGGCAGAGGTGTCCCATTGGGACATCTAGCAGGCACCCGCTGCCTTCAGGGAGACCATTGTTCCTAGGCTGTAGCAGTTGTGGAAAGTTCTTGCTCAATATTCCCTATCGCTCTGTAGGACGTGAGCCTAGATCTCTGAGGCCTGGTGGCTATCACTCATTCACCATTCCGCATTGCCGAGTCTCACACTGGTCCCAAATCCTGGCAAAGATATGAAATGGCGAGCGATTTCTGTGCTGAAAAGAGTATGCCAATGAATTCCACCCTCCTAGTTCCTGTTAGAAGTAATCTCTTGGCTGTGAATGTGGCTAAGTGGTAGAGTGCTTACCAAGCAAGCTTGAAGCTCTGGGTTGGATTCCTCAGTACCACATAAACAGAAAAAGCCAAAAGTGGCACTGTGGCTTAAATTATAGAATGTAGCCTTGAGCAAAAGCAGCTCAGGAACATGCCCAGACCCTGAGTTCAAGCCACAACACTGGCAAAAAAATATGAGTTTGGTGAGACATACACTTCTGGAACTAAGAGGTAGAGGGGAGGTGGTGGTGGCTCACCCTTGTAATATTAGCACTCAGGATGCTGAGATCTGAAGATTATAACTGCAAGATCTGAAGATTATAAGTCTATATGAGACTCTTTTCTCCAATTAAGCACCAAAAACACCAGAGCTGTGGTTCAAGTAGTAGAATGCTAGCCTTGAGCATAAAAACTTAGGGATAGCATCCAGGCCATGAATTCATACCCCAGGACTGGCACACACACACACACACACACACACACACACACACACACACATACCACACACACACACACACACACACACTGGAAATTCTACTTACGCATCAAAAAGTATATTGTACCATTTTTATCTCTCATTTCTCATGTCATCTGCCTGCTATCACATTGCCATCATATTGTCCCTGTACTGCACAGACACATGCAGACTTGTGTAAAAGATTTTCAGGGTTATGGGGTAACCGTAGATTCCTGAGTGTGAGTTCTCTGCTCATTCTCTTTGTCCATTCATGCCTTTGAGTAGTGATTGTACAGATTCATTTGTACCATTTGATACACAGAAAAGAGATGAACCATACATATATATGTATATATATATATGATTATATACATACACACATTTATACATTCATGGATATATGCACACATATGGATATATATTAAATACTTGAGTACATTTTATGTTTTAAAAATTATGGAGCTAACAAAAATCACATGCATTTTCCTTCCTTTTCAATTTTTCAAAACAAAGAATTTTGTCTCTTTTGAATACCTAATTTTTTTAATTTTTTATTGTAAAGATACTATAGAGAGGGTTACAGTTACATGAGTGAGGTAATGAATACACTTCCTCTTGAACATTGTTAGCCCCTCCATTGTTTTCCCCCTACCATCCCCTCCCTCCCTCCTTTCCCCGAAGTTCTTTTTTTTTCTTGTGATTAAGTGATTACATAATTTCTAAGTCACAAGTTCATTCTAACTTTCCTGGAGCAAATTGTCTATCACAGTCTGTAATATATAACAGTGATCACATGTTATACACCATACATGTGATCAGCAGCATGGGGATATTTAGTAGTGGTTCAACCAGATGAGCAGGAGTTCTTTGTTTCTTAAGTCCTGTTAGTTTTGTCGTATCACCTAACATTTTGGATTTATCATCCACTTATCAGGGAGACCATGTACCGTTTGTCTCTTCGCTCTTGGCTTACCTCGCTCAACATGATTCCTTCTAGCTCCATCCATTTCCCTGCAAATGCCATTATTTTGTCATTTCTAATGGCTGCATAATATTCCATTGTGTATAGATACCACAATTTTTGGATCCATTCATCTGTGGTGGGGCATCTGGGTTGTTTCCATATCCTAGCTATTGTGAACAGTGCTGCAATAAACATGGAGGTGCACGTGTCCTTGTATATTGGTTCCTGTTGTTCAGGGTAGATGCCTAGAAGTGGTCGTAAGGGAGGTCAATCTTTAGCTTTCTAAGGACCCTCCAGACTGCTTTCCAAAGTGGTTGTATAAGTGTACATTCCCACCAGCAGTGTAATAGGGTTCCTCTTTCTCCACATCCCCTCCAGCATTTGTCGTTGGCTGATTTGTGGATGTGGGACATTCTGACTGGGGTAAGGTGGTATCTCAGGGTTGTCTTTATTTGCATTTCCTTCACCACCAGGGATGATGAACATTTCCTCATGTGTTTCTTTGCCATTTTTATGTCTTCATTTGAGAAGTCCCTCTTTAGTTCCCTTGCCCATTTAGTAATTGGTTTGTTAGGTTTGGGAGGGATTAGTTTCTTGAGTTCCCTGAATATACAGGATGTTAAACCCTTGTCTGATATATTGCTGGTAAATATTTTTTCCCAATTAGTTGGTTGTCTTTCTAGCTTAGTTGCGATAGATTTATCTGTGCAGGAGCTTTTTATTTTAAGGTAGTCCCATTTGTCGAGTCTCTCTCCAACTTGTTGTGACCCTGGGACTCTGTTCAGGAAGTTCCTTCCTGTGCCTATTAGTTCAAGTGTCTCTCCTACTCTGTCCTGCAGTAGTTTCAGAGATTCAGGTTTAATGTTAAGGTCTTTAATCCATTTTGAGTTGATGTTGGTGCATGGTGATAGGTTGGGGTCCACTTTTAGTTTTCTGCATGTGGCTGCCCAGTTTTCCCAGCACCAGCGGTTGAAGAGGCTGTGTTTCTTCCATTGTATGTCTTTGGATCCTTTGTCGAATATCAGCTGGCTGTAGGCCTGTGGATTTATTTCTGGATCTTCTATTCTGTTCCATTGGTCTTCAGGTCTGTTTTTGTGCCAGTACCATGCTGTCTTTGTTATTATAGCTCTGTAGGAGAGTTTGAAGTTCGGCATGGATAGCCCTCCCATATTGTCTTTATCCCCTAGAATTGTTTTGGCTATTCTAGGTGTTTTGTTGTTCCATATAAATTTTTGGACTGTTTTCTGTATTTCAGTGATGTACGTCATTGGGATTTTAATAGGAATTGCATTGAATTTGTGTATTAGTTTTGGAAGTATTACCATCTTTACTATATTAAGCTGGCCTATCCAGGAGCATGGGAGGTCTTTCCATTTCCTAGTGTCTTCTGCAATTTCTTTCTTTAACTTTTTAAAGTTCTCATTAAATAGTTCTTTTACATCTTTGGTTAGGTTAATTCCTAAATATTTTATTTTTTGGGAGGTTATTGTGAATGGGGTTGCTCCCTTTATTTCCCTCTCTTCCTGTACGTTATCAGTGTATAGGAAGGCAACTGATTTTTGTGGGTTTATTTTGTATCCTGCTATTTTGCCGAAGTGACTTATGATTTCTAAAAGTTTGGGGATGGAGTTTTTGGGATCGTGGAGGTATAGTATCATGTCGTCTGCAAAAAGGGATAGTTTAACTTCTTCTTTCCCTATGCGGATCCCTTTAATGTCTTTTTCTTGCCTTATTGCCCTGGCTAAGGGTTCTAGGACTATGTTGAAGAGGAGTGGAGACAGTGGGCATCCTTGCCTTGTTCCTGATTTTAGAGGGATTGGTTGTAGCTTTTCCCCATTAAGTACAATATTGGCTATTGGTCTGTCATAAATGGCTTTTATTGTTTTTAGAAATGTTCCTTCTATTCCTATTTTCTCCAGAGCTTTTAGCATGAATGAATGTTGAATTTTATCAAAGGCCTTTTCTGCATCTGTGGCGATAATCATGTGATTCTTGACTTTGGCTCTGTTGATATGTTGGATTACATTTATTGACTTACGTATGTTAAACCATCCCTGTGTCTCTGGGATGAGGCCTACCTGATCATAGTGTATTATATTTTTTATGTGTTTCTGGATTCTGTTAGCTAGAATCTTGTTAAGGATCTTTGCATCTGTGTTCATCAAGGAAATTGGCCTGTAATTCTCCTTTTTGGTTGGGTCTTTGCCTGGTTTGGGGATGAGTGTGATGTTGGCTTCGTAGAATGAGTTTGGGATAGCTCCCTCCTTCTCTGTTTCTCTAAAAAGCTTGAGGAGTATGGGTATTAGTTCTTGTTTAAAGGTCTTATAGAATTCTGCAGTGAATCCATCTGGTCCTGGGCTTTTTTTTGTTGGAAGACATTTGATAGCTTCCTGTATCTCATTATAGGATATTGGCTTATTTAATTGGTTAATTTCTTCTTTGCTCAGTTTGGGTAACTTGTATTTCTCTAAAAATGCATCCATTTCTGCCAGATTTTCTTCCTTTAGAGAGTATAGCTTTTGAAAGTAGTCTGTTAGAATTGTTTGGATATCTTGGGTATGTGTTGTGATGTTTCCGGTGGCATCCCTAATCCTATTAATATGGGTTTCCTCTCTTCTTTTTTTAATTAATCTTGCCAACGGGCCATCAATTTTGTTTATTTTTTCAAAGAACCAGCTTTTTGTTTGGT
Source organism: Dipodomys ordii (assembly GCF_000151885.1). Classification (NCBI taxonomy): domain Eukaryota; kingdom Metazoa; phylum Chordata; class Mammalia; order Rodentia; family Heteromyidae; genus Dipodomys; species Dipodomys ordii. The sequence continues at coordinate 80,536 of NW_012283813.1, forward strand.
TTATTTTGGTTATGGTTTTCTGATTTTCTAATTGGTTAATCTCTGCTCTTAATTTGGTTATCTGGCTTCGTCTAGTAGCTTTAGGTCCCATTTTTTCTTGTTTTTCTAGCTGTTTTAGTTGCAACATGAGATTATTTACTTGGTCTGTCTCCATTCTCTTGATGTGGGCACTGAGGGCAATAAATTTGTCCCTCAGGACTGCTTTTGCTGTGTCCCACAGGTTTCTTTGTGAGGTGTTTTCATTTTCATTGAGTTGTAGGAAATGCTTTAATTCTTCTCTGATCTCTTCTGTTACCCAGGCGTTGTTAAGGAGTGTGCTGTTCAATTTCCATGTATTAGAGAAATTTCTGCGGTATGCTTTGTTATTGAGAGCTAGCTTGATTCCGCTGTGGTCAGATAGGATACAGGGGATTATGTCGATCCCTTTGTATTTGCTTAAGTTCCTTGCATGAACTATGATATGGTCTATTTTGGAGAAAGTTCCATGAGCTGCTGAGAAGAATGTGTACTGTGTTGTTTTAGGGTGAAATACTCGGTAGATGTCAGTTAATTCTGCTTGAAGTATGGCCTCACTTAATTGGGTAGCTTCTTTGCCAATCCTCTGGTTGGTAGACCTGTCCTTTGGTGAGAGTGGCGTTAAAGTCTCCTAGTATTATCGTATTGGGATCTATTTTATTCTGTAAGTTTGAGAGCATTTCTTTGACATATCTGGGTGCACCAATATTTGGGGCATATAGGTTGATGATGGTTATATCCTCCTCTTGGATTGTTCCCTTTATTAATATGTAGTGTCCGTCCTTGTCTTTCTGTACTGTTTTTAATGAAAAGTTTATTTTGTCAGATATCAGGATAGCTACACCTGCTTTCTTACTGGGGGCATTTGATTGGTAGATCCTTTTCCACCCCTTCACTCTGAGTTTGTTTGTATGTTTGGCTGAGAGGTGGGTCTCCTGAAGGCAACAGATGGATGGGTCTTGTTTTCTGATCCAGTCCTCAGTTCATTTTCTTTTAATTGGCGAATTCAGCACATTCATGTTAAGAGAAAGTATAGAGAGATGAATTGTTGTCCCTACCATTCCGTTTTCCTAAGTTTTTCTTCTTTCCTTTCCTCCTGTGCTTGCTCAGTTAGACTTTGAGTAATGCCTGTTTGGGGCAGGTCCCAGTTCCTGGTTGCTTTCTTCAGGTTGTGTCCCCCCTCTTAGAATTCTTTGTAATGCTGGCTTACTGTTTATGTATTCATTTAGTTTTTCTTTGCTATTAAAAGTTTTCAGTTCTCCATCGAATGTGAATGCTAGCTTTGCCGGGTATATCAGTCTGGGTTGGCAGTTATTGGCTCTCAGGGCTCGTATGGTACTTTCCCAGGCTTTTCTTGCATTCATTGTTTGTGTGGAGAGATCTGCAGTAATTCTAATTTTTTTCCCGTTGTAGTATAGCTCCTTCATTTTTGCTGCATGCAGGATTGTTTCCTTATTATTCAGATCCATCATTTTTACTATAATGTGTCTAGAAGTGTTTCTCCTGGGATCTTGCTTGCTGGGTGTTCGATAAGCTTTTGTGATGTAGTTAAGATGGTCGTTTTTGAGGTGGGGAAATTTTCATTGATTATCTTGTTAAATAGGGGTTGCATTCCCTTGTTCTGGAATTCCTCACCTTCGTCCACTCCGATTATGCGAAGGTTAAATTTTTTAGCATTATCTGCCTGTTCTTGAATTTCCCTTTGGTTTAATTTGAGTGATTTTTCCATATCTGTCACTTTTTGGTCCAGTTGGTGTATTCTGTCTTCTGTATCTGACACTCTACCTTCCATTTCATTCACTCTGTTGACCGTAACTTCTATTGTGGTTTGCATGGAGGAAATGGATCCCTTTATGGATTCAATGTTGGTTCTCAGAGTACTGATCTCACCTCTCAATGAGGTATGCATTACCTCTAATTTGGCGTTTATCTCACTTCTTACTGAGGTTTGTGCAGCTTCTATTTTTGCATCCAACTCTTGTTTGATATCCTGTATATCTTTTGATAGTTCATCCTTGTGCTCTTTCAATTTCTGATCCATTTCTCGCTTTATTTCTTGAGTCATTGCCTCCAGCAACCCTTGGATGTAGCTTTTGTCTTCCATTCCTGCTTTGCTCCCACTGGGGCTCTCCCCTGCGTGGCTGATGGCTTTTAGGTGAGCTTGCTGTCCTGGGTGGTGGTAAACCTTGTGATTTTTCTCTGTGATTTTCGCATGGGGGTTCAGGAGACTGCTCTTCAATTTTGTTTTGGTTTGTCTGTCTTTGCTTGCATGCTGATTCTGTATTGGTAGAGAGAGTCTGTGCCTGATCTGGGTTCTGTTGGGAGCCTATTTCCAGCTGCTATTCTGACTTACTTAGGATTCTCAGCTCTCTGCTGTAGATTGCTGGCAGTTCCCGCCTTTGGAAGGGTTGAGCAGCCTAGACTGCTTGTGTTTGCTGCTACGGGTGCTCTTGTGAAGAACAGATGCTCTGGATGCACTCTCCCAAATACTGGAGTCTGCTATGGGCTCCTGATGTATTTTTGTTTGTTTGTTTTGGGCTGGTTGTGGGCTTGAACTCTAGGTTTGGGTGCTGTCCCTCAGCTCTTCAGCTCAAGGCTGGCACCCTACCATTTGAGCCACAGCACCACTTCTGACCCTTTTTGCTTTTGTGATGCTGAGGAATCAGATCCAGGGCCTCATACATCCAAGACTATCACTCTATTGCTGAGCCGCCTTATCAGCCTGAGCTCCTGCTTATTATCAGGTGCTAGCAGCCTGTGTTGCCCAATTCCCAGCCTAGGGTATATGGGTGGAGTTTTGGTGGGGTTTGGGCTTCTCTTGTCCTGAGCCTCCAGGTCTTTTGTTGTCACAGGCGTGCTTCCCGGGGAGTGTTGTTTCCTGGTTTTCTCCCTTCTGTTGAAGCGCATGCTCAGTTTTTACTTCAGTTGGAAGGAGTTGGTTGTGTTGTTCAGGCGCCGGATCCTCGGGCCTGGTTCCGGCCCCAGCCTGGAGCGTTCATTAGGCCTGTGCTGATGTGTATACCACCTAAGTTATGCAGCCTGGAGCGCGCTCCTTAGGCCTGTGCTGCTGTGTATACCACCTAGGTTCTGCAGCCTGGGGGACACAGTTCAAATTTCTTCTACTGTTGGTAGTCTTGACCCAGGGGCGCTGTTCCTGGCTTGGGCATTTAAGCTCCCTTCCAGGGGCACTCTTGCTCTGGCCTGGCCAGCAGAGTGTGCTCCACCAGCTGGTGGAGCTCTTGAACAGTTCCCAGTTTTAGTGGGTCCTGTGGTCCGGGTGTTGGGGTAGGGAGTCTAGGTCAGGGTCTGGGGATTCCCTCCAGCTCTCTGTCCCCTGTGAAGTACTCACCCTGGAGCTGGTTGGTTCTGTGTTGTAGGTCGTCAGTTGTTGTTGCAATCCGAGTTCAGTTGGGGTGGTTGCGGGCTGGGTTGGGCGGCCCCCGCCTCGTTGCGATCGCGACCTGGCGGGTGGTCTGCCGACAAGTTCCTTTGTCAAGCTGCTGATGCCGGGCGGCTTTGGAGGGATGGAGCCTCTCCGCTCTGGTGGAGAGTTAGGGGTGGAGGTGGGACCCTCGTGGATAATCCCGGCTGGTAGGTTTCTCTGTTCCTGGCAATCCGCTGTTCTGTGAACCGGTACCTGGTGATCTGCAACGGCCCCCTGTGTCTCTGGGGGCTCCGGCAGCCCCCAGCAGCCCCTGCCGGGCCGGCTGGCCGGCAGCTTGGCACACTGCCACGCGGCCAGTAAAGGTTGGGGGAGGGGTCTTTGCTCTTCTGTGTTCTGAAATTCTTTTTTTCCTCTCTTTCTTTTTTTGTTATTTTCCACCTCTGGTTTTTCTCTGAGTGTTCGTCTTTTTGTTGTTGTTGGTCTCTTGGGGAGATTAAGCATTGGAACTCGAACTCTCTTTTTGGTTGGAGAGAGCTGTGGCGTTTCCCTACTGCCCCGTCGCCATCTTGGTCCCCCCTCTCATATATCTGAATACCTAATTTTTAAGAAAATATCACCATCTTGATTTGTCAGTGGCCTTGAAGTTAGATGTTCAAATAGGACAAATTATTTAGGCTTTTTGGTGGAAGAAAGGAATATTACTAGGATTCTATTCAGGGGTTCTCTGCTTGCTAGACAGGATTTTGTCTGTATAGCACCAAGCAGCTCAACTACTTCTGTCATACTTCTAGTCCATTTTATTTATTTGAGGTCTTGAACTTTTTGCCCTAACCCTCTCCTCCCACCTCTACAACTACACTCCCCTCTCCTCCCTTCCCCTCTTCCCTGCGTATATTGTAAAGATCCTTTTTCAACATAGAGTCTTGTGCATCTCATTGTTACAATGTGTCAGCCTGTATCACTATTTAACTATTTTGTTTTTCTCTTCCCCTCCCCAAGCTAGAGAATGGTGTATACAAGATGCAGGGTACCGACATTAAATACAGTGAAAACAGGGGTTACACCATGCGGAAGGAACATGAAAAGAAAAAAACACATGGTAGATTATAAACCCTATCTTTGGGTTCATTTCGCTTAACAACATCTTATCTGGTCTTATGTACATAACTTTTGAACTTTTATGCTTGTCTGAGACATATAATAGTTATTACAAATAAAGGAAACCATAGGAACTATGTTTCTTTGGGTTTGGCTTACTCCACTTGATATATTTTTTTCCAAGACTCCACTTAGAGCTCCCATATGATCCAGCAATCCAATTTTTGGCATTTGCCCAAATGTTCACAAACAAGACCATACCAAGCTACCAGCACAACTATGTTTATTGCAGCATTATTTACCATAGCTAAGATATGGAACCAACCCAGATGCCCCTCAGTAGATGAATGGATCAAGAAACACACACACACACACACACACAATGGAATTCTATGCCTCCAATCAGAGAGAATGACATCGCCCTATTTGCTAGGAAATGGAAAGACACAGAAACAATTGTATTAAGTGAAATAAGCCAGGCTCATATAACCATTGGTCCCATGGTTAATCTTACTTGAAGTAACTAGTACATGGTACCATATGACCATATAAGAAGATGTTATGTGAAATGAACCCCAAGATAGAGACACAAATGATTTTTATTCCATGAGATTCTTATCTCTATATAATCAAACAAGTAAAGTTGGAAAGGGAGCTGTCGTTCAAATACAGAGCACCACCCTTGATGGAAAATGCCTAAGTAACAAGGTAAGGTCCAGAGTTTAAACCATAATATCAGCACTCAAAAAAGTTTATTTCTTTTCCTTGAGGTTTTTATTAAATTGCTCAGAAAATAATCAACGTTGTATTTATGTTTAGCATTACTTTTGAAATCATGTTATAATTATTTCTGCTATTCATTACTTTCTTAAATTTTACTTACACATTAATATCCAGTAATGATAAGAGATGATTACTGTTTCACAAGTTTTTATGGCAGTTGAATATATGGATGAGAGGTGCATACAAGGAGTTTGGACTGAAAATAGATATTTCCAAGCTTTCACATAAAGAACATAGTTGAAGGAGCTATGGGCATGTATGAGATAAACTAAAGAAACCAGCAAGGAAAGATAAGGTATGATTTTGGAAAGCACACAATTTTGGAAGAAAAAAAAACAAGGAAAATATGTGGCTTTTGGTAAGAACTTTTTAACCCACCTACACATTTGATTCCTTATTTCTAGCGGAAGGCATTTCAGTTAACTTTATTTTACAAAGTTAAACATGATTGACATTTAATACTAACTGGTCTCTGTCTCAGGTAAGCAATTATTCTAGCCAGGTGCCAGGGGTCATGACTATCATCCTAGTTACTCATCGATCTGAGACCTCTAGATCCTAGTATAAAGCAGTCTGGAGAGGAAAATTGATGAGACTTTTTTGTTCAATTAACCATGAGAAAATTGGAAGCGGCACTGTGGCTCAAAGTGGCAACACTAATCTTGAGTAATAAATCTCAGAGTCAGAACCCAGGCCCTGAGTTCAAGCTCTCTGAAATTATTCTTAAAATACATGTTCTCAGTAATTTTTTAACTTGTCTAGAAGACTGTTTTAAACTTAGAGATTTTTTATTTCATGTTCCCAGAATTTATTTTTAAGATGTTCAGAGAAAAATTATTTATAGTAAGTACTGGTTTGTATTGCTTTGTATTACGTATTGCTTCTACACCAATAGATAAGCTGGAAAGTAGATGGCTAAACCCTTCCTACCCCCACCAAAGTTATAAAGTTCATTTTTCGACATAATGATTTGTACATCTCATTGGTGAAATGGGTCCACCTGTATTCCTAGTTAAATGATTTGTTTTTCCACTTCCTCTCCACAAATTATACAAACATCAAATACAGTGAAAGCAGGGGTTATACCATGGGGGAGGGACATACAAACAATATAGAAATCATCTTATAAATATGTTAGAAACAACTGCATGAAAGAAAAAAAACTTATCTTGGGGTTCATTAAACTAACATCAACTTCATTTGACCTTTTCTGCTTGACTCAGACATGTACTAGTTATTGCAAATAAGGGAAGCCGTGGGACCTATGTTTCTTTGGGTCTGGTTTACTTCACTTAATATAATTTTTTCCAAGTCTTTCCATTTGTTAACAAATGGGCAATGCCATTCTTTCTGATGGAGGCATAGAATTCCATTGTGTATATATACCACATTTTCTTGATCCATTCATCTACTGAGGGGCATCTGGGTTGGTTCCATATCATAGCTATGGTAAATAATTCTGCAATAACCATAGGTGTGCTGGTAGCTTTACTATGGTCTTGTTTGTGATCATGTGGGTTAATGCCCCAAAGTGGGATTGCTAGGTCATAGGGGGGCTCTATGTGGAGTCTTTTGAGGAACATTCATACTGCTTTCCACAGTGGTTGAACATGTTTACACTCCCACCAAAAATGTAGTAAGGTTCCCTTCTGTCTACATTCCCTCCAGCATCTGTTGTTATTAGAGTTCTTGATTATAGCCATTCTAACTGGTGTGAGGTGGTACCTCAATGTTTTTATTTGCAAATCTTTTATGGCTAGAGGTTGAGCATTTCATGTGTTTATTGGCCATCCTTCTTTCCTTTTCAGAGAAGTTTCTCTTTAATTCTTTAGCCCACTTATTAATTGGGCATTTGTTTCTTTGAGGATTTGTTGTTGGGGGATTTAATTTTTGAGTTCCAGGTATATTTTAGATATATTTTAGATATTGTAGATATGAGTTGCAGGTATATTTTAGATTTGTCCATTGTATCGCTAGTGCAGATCTTCTCCCAATCCGTCGGCTTTCTAGTAATTTTGCTAGCTATGTCCTTTGCCATGAAGAAGCTCTGCTATTTCATGCAATCCCATTTGTCCCATGAGTATTTGGTTTTTTTTTATTTCTGGGTCTCTATTAAGAAAATTTTGGCTTGTGCCAAGGAGAAATTGAGTTTCTCCTATTCCGTCCTGTAATGTTTTCAGAGTAAGACTTGAAACTTTTAGAGTTTCAGATATTACAGGAAGATCTTTGATTCACGTTGAACTGATGTGAGTAGATTGAGCTGTTGCATATATTTGTCTGTGTGTGTGTGTGTGTGTGTGTGTGTGTGTGTGTATGTGTGTGTGTGTGTAAGGCGAGTTATGTTTATCATTGAAATCAAGGATAAGGAACTTGGTTACTTTTTCTGAGATATACATTATGGTGTTGGAGGTAGGCTTGCCTTTGCCTGATGTGTACATTTCAGCTCAATTTTTTATTATTGAACATATAGTGCTCTGATATTGCTTTGTCTTTAGTCTGCCACCTAGGATCTTCTTTTCCTCTTAAATGCTACATTCAATATAAATTTTAACTCCTGACTGATTTTCCCCTTTAATTTGCATTTTGAAATAACTATGATAATATCTTTGATCTCTGTATTCATGAAGAAAAACCATTTCGAATTCTCTGTTTAATGTAATAACACCTGGATAGATTTTTTAGCACCAAGACCTTAAATTTTCTTTTGTAGTTTTAGTTTAAAATAGCCCTCCTCCATGTTTTTAACATGGGTAGACAAAGAATTCCCACAATGTCTTACAACTTTTATCTTTCACTTTCTCTATGATTGTTTGTCCCTGCTAAATTTTTCTGGATGCCTGTATTAGCTACCCCAACCCCTGCAAAACTGTTGCTGCTACCCAATTTCCTGCCACTACAACTCAGCAATTATAGTCACAATTACCCTTTCCCTGGCACTCCCTTTCTATGCTACTCATTTTGCTACCCTTAATTCTTAAAACTATGGTTCCAGCCACATGATCCCTCACATCCCTGTCTCTGCTACCACATTCATAAACAAAGCAAGGCAAGAGTAGGCACAGACAGTCGACTTGGATACTCATCTTGCAGGCACAATGGGATGTTATTCCTCAGGTATTTTCATGAGGGACTAACTAGTGGTGGAAAGAAAAGAGGTTACTCAAAGGAGACTAAAATCCAAGTATATCAACTTATAACTCATTGCTAGGAAAAGAAGGCCTTAAGGTGAAAGTTAATGAGAAAAGAAAATTTGACAAAAATATTGGGGATGATATAAAAGTTTAGCTTAGTCTCTTGTGCCAGTGATCTGAACTAATTTATGATATAGATAAGTAACTAATTTGCATTTTAAAAAGTTTATGAAGATGCACATTTATGTGGTACTTATATTAATTTGTGATACAGTTGCATATGATCATTTTAATGATATTCAATAGTTTATGATTTATTATATGCTCATTACTCTGCCTTTGGCAATATGAATTGAGCTCTGTAAAAATAAATGGAATTTCATTGTCAAATACTACAAGGAGATTACTGAGGCTAATACCAAAACGAAAGCTGGTACAAGAAAACTGAACAAAACTACAAGTTCGAAAGGAAGGGGTCAGTGGTAAGGGCTATGATAAAAGAGGAATTCTTCACCATAGAATCTTGGAAGAATAGAATGTGTCTTATTGAATTGCTAACTTTTTAAACATTCTTAGAAAGCAGAACATGATTTTTGATTCTTGCTTTTTGGAACCTCTTTAGTGAGTGGTTAAACAAAAAATCAAAATGCCTGAAAATCCACTGACATGAATTATTAGATTAATATTATACTCAAAGTTGCTTTGAGATACAGGCAGGCTGGATTCCTTTCCTATTAAATTAATGGAATAAGTTTCCTTTTGGATGGTTTTACAGTCCATGACACTTGTTCCAAAACAAGAAAAGATACTGTAGAGAAAAAAAGAGGAAGGAGAGACAAGGCTGCTGAAATTAGCATATTTCCCATTTGGACTTTACTGGGTTGTTACTACAAAGAATTAGAATTTCACCTTAAGATAATTTCAAAATGGATGTGCTAAAGGATAACTCTGAAATGTAAATTTAATGCTGTTGGATTACTTGAAGACAAAGGTTTACAGAAAACTGTAATGTACCAATAAATACCTAGAAGAAATATAATTTTAAAATTCACATGTTCAAAGAAAACCCTGGCAGGAAAGTCTGTGAGTCACTTATCTCCAAATAGGTAGTGGCCCTGTGGCTCAATTGGGAGAGGGCTCCCCTTGAGCTCAAGAATTCAGGGATATGTTAATACCCAGGCCCTGATTTCAAGCCCCATGACTGACAAGAAGAAATTTTAAAGAATTAAACCATTAGGGCTGGAAGGAGACTCCGTGGTAGAATGTTTGTCTTGCATGCATGAGGTCCTGGGTTCAATTCCTCAGCACCACATAAGCAGAAAAAAATGGAAGTGGCACTGTGTCTGAAGTGGTAGTGCACTAGCCTTGAGATGAACAGCTCAGGGACAGCACCCAGACACAGAGGTCAGACACCTTACCAGCAACAACAACAACAGCAATAAAAATTAAAGCATCAAAGAGCCTGAAGATGTCCAGAATAATGAATGCAGCATTATCCGTTTACATGACTTAGTGAATTAAAACCTAGTTTACCAGGGGAGATGGTGGGCATTTTGTGTGTGTGCCAAAGCCTTCAAAATTATTTTGTACTTTCCCAGGGAGGGAGAAAGGAGGAAATGGTGGGGAGGAGTGAGGTTTTTGGTGGACTTGCCTTTTGATTCACTGATTGTTTTCTGGAGTCAAATTCAGAGAAATTCTTCTTGCAAGCCTAGTTGCATGGGGAATGAAGAAGCCATGTCCTGGAAGTGGTTTTTGTCCTGTCCTTGGCCTGGTTATAACCACCACTGGATAATGCAAGTCCCACTTCAGGACCAAGATGGCTTGAAGAATATTGATCCATTGGGCAGGTGGTCCTAACCACAGCCAGAATAGGCAGAAAATGCAATTCCGTGGGCAGCACTAGAAATCTACACCAGGCAGAGATTTTTTAATATATATTTTAACGTAAAAATACTGTACAGAGGACTCAGACTTACAGGACCAGGTAATGAGTACATATCTTATAGAGCATTTTTATCTCCTCCTTTGTTTTTCCCCTGCCATGTTTTCCCTCCCCACATCTCCAACTCCTCCCTCGTCGACCCCTGCCTGACATTGTAAATTCATTTTCAACACAGTGTCCTGTACATCTCATTGTCACAATGGGTCAACATACTATTTCCCTTCCACTCTCCAAATTACATATATATATATATATATATATATATATATATATATATATATATATATATATATATATATATATATATATGATCCAGAACACTTGGAACAAATACAGTGAAAACAGGGGTATACTATGGGGGGATGAATCTACAATAGAATCACATAGTGCATTATAAGCATATTAAAAACCAAAGAAAGAAAGGAAAATCCACTTGTGTTTCTGTTCATCTGTTCTTAGCCTTTGATTTTCTCTGCTTGTCCTAGACATGTTCTAATCCTTGCAAACAAAGGTAAAACAAGGTAAACCATGGGTCCTATGTTTCTTTGGGTCTGGCTTACTTCACTTAATATAATGTTTTGCCAAGACTTTCCATTTCCTAACAATGTCATTCTTTCTGATGGAAGTATAGAATTCCAGTGTGTTCGTGAGTGTGTGTGTGTGTGTGTGTGTGTGTGTGTGTGTGTACACCACATTTTCTTGATCCATTCATCTGCTGAGGTGCATTGGGGTTGGTTCCATATCATAGCTATGGTGAATAATACTGCAATAAACATGGTTGTGTTGGTAGCTTTGTTATCATTTGGGTAAGTGCCCAAAAGTGGGGTTGCTGGGACATTGGGAAGCTCTAGAAGGAGTCTTGAAGAAATTCCTTACTGATTTCCAAAGTGGTTAAACAAGTTTACACTCCTACCAATAATGCAGTAGGGTTCCCTTTTAGCCACATCCCCACCAGCATCTGTCATTATTACATTTCTTGATTATAGCCATTCTAACTGGAGTGAAGTAAAATTTCAATGTTTTGATTTGCATTTCTTTTATGACTAGAAAAGTTGAATATTTCTTCAAGTGTCTAGTGGACATTTTTTATTTCATCTTCAAAGAAGTCTCTCCTTAAATCTTCAGCCCGCTTAATTATTGGGCAGTTGTTCCTTTGAGGATTTGTTGTTGGAGGATTTATGATTTTGAGTTCTAAGTATATTTTAGATATAAGACTTTGTCTGTTTTATGACTCATGAAGAACTTCTCCCAGTAAGTGGACTTTCTATCAATCTTGCTATCTATGAGCTTTACCTTGCAGAAGCTCTGCTGTTTCATGCAATCCCGTTTCTCCAACGTTTCTTTGATTTGTTTTGTTTCTGGTTCTCTATTAAGAACATTTTGGCCTGTGCTAAAGAGCCCTAGAGTTTCTCTTATCGTTCATGTAATGTTTTCACGGTGTCTGCTTTCATTTTGAGGTCTTTGATCCATTTGGACTTGATTCTCATGCAGACTAATATATATATATGGATGTAGCTTTAGTTTTCCAAAGGTGTTTAACCAATTTTGCCAACACCATCTACTGAAAAGGCTGTCTTTCTTCCATTCTATTTTCTAGCTCCTTTGTCAAAGATTAGGTGGTTATAAGTCACTTGGTTCTTTTCTGAGTCTTCTGTCCTATTCCATTGGTCCTCAGGACTGTTCTTGTGCCAGTACCAAGATGTTCTTATTACTATGGCTTTTCGCTTTAGTTTGAAATTTGGATATTGCTCCAGTGTTGTTCTTTTGGCTAAGGATTGACGAACCTACAGCCAGCATTATACTTAATGGTGAAAAGTTAAAGTCATTTATCCTAAATTCAGGAAAGAGATAAGGATGTCTGCTCTCTCCACTCCTCTTGAACTTAGTATAAGAATGCTAGCAGGGATAATAAGACAAGATGTAAACTTAAAGGAAATCCAAACAGGTAAAGATGAAGTAAAACATACAAGATGACCAATGGAATAGAATTGAAAACCCAGAAATGAACCTACAGTCCCATAGGCATCTAATTTTCAATAAGGGAGCTAAAAAAATGGAATGGAAGAAAGGTGCTGGCAAAATTGGTTAACTACTTGTAGAAAACTAAAGCTAGATCCTTATTTATCACCCTGCAGTAGAATCAACTCTAAATGGATCAAAGACCTCAGAGTCAAAGCAGACACTCTGAAAATATTACAGAATGGAATAGTAGAAACTCTAGGTCTCCTTGTCTTAATAGAGATCCAGAAACACAAAAAATCAAAGACAAATGGGATTGCATGCAATTGCAAAGCTTCTGCATGGCAAAGGACATAGCTAGCAAGATCACTAGAAAGCCCACGGATTGGGAGAAAATCTTCACTAGCCATACAATGGACAAGGGTCTCATATCTAAAATATACCTGGAACTCAAAAAATAAAATCCCCCAACAACAAATCTTCAAAGAAACAATTGCTCAATAAATAAGTGGCCTAAATACTTAACGAGAAATTTCACTGAAGAAGAATGAAGGATGGCCAATAAACACATGTAGAAATGCTCTTTAGTAATGAAAGAAATGCAAATCAAAACAGCATTGAAATACCACCTCATCCAGTTAGAATGGCTATAATCAAGAACTCTAATAACAACAGACGATGGAGGGGATGTGGACAGAAGGGAACCTTACTGCACTATTGGTGGCAGTGTAAACTTGTTCAACCACTTTGGAAAGCAATATGGAGGTTCTTCAAAAGACTCCACATAGAGCTCCCCTATGACCCATCAACCCTACTTTCTGGCATTTACCCAAATGTTCACAATACCCCACTAAAGCTTCCAGCACGACTATGTTTATTGCAGCATTATTTACCATAGCTAAGATATGGAACCAACCCAGATGCCCTTCAGTAGATGAATGGATCAAGAAAATGTAGTATATATACACAACAGAATTCTATGCCTCCATCAGAAAGAATGACATTGCCCCATTTGTTAGGAAATAGAAAGACTTGGAAAAAATTATATTAAGCGAAGTAAGCCAGACCCAAAGAAACATAGGTCCCATGGTCTCCCTTATCTGCAGTAACTAGAATATGTCTGAGTAAATCAGAATAGGTCAAATAAGTATGTATTCAATTTTTTTATTTCATGGGATTGTTTCTAACACATTTATAAGATTATTTCTTTGTTGCTTTATATGTCCCTCCCCCATGGTATAACCCCTGCTTTAACTGTATTTGATGTCCGTATAATTTCTGGAGGGGAATGGCAAAAACAAATCGTTCAACTATGGATACAGGTGGACCCATTGCAACAATAAGATGTACAAGTCATTATGTCGAAATCGAACTTTACAACTTTGGTGGGGGGAGGAGGATTGGGTGGGGGCAAGGGAGGTAGATGGGAAGGGATGGATAGGGGAAACAAAGTAGAAGGCTACAATGCTTGACAGGAAATGTACTCATTATCTTGCCCAGGTAATTTTAACCCTTATGTACAGTATTTTCACCAGAAAAAATAATAAATTAAAAAAGAAAACAAGAAGAAATAAAAACATGAAGATTACATGATCTTGTATTTAATGGACTCCATGGACTCCACTCCCAAGTTACTTGAGATGATCAGAAACTCTGGCGAACTAGCAGAAAATAATTTTTTCTCAATAAAACCAACCAAGAAAGGAATAAAAATAAACAAGAAAGGAATACACAGTTGGAAATTTGGGCTAATTTTGTCATTATGTTTTGAGAAGTCAAGTTTCCTATAGAAATGCAACTCATATATAATCCTCAGTTGTGTTTTAAATGTTGTCTTAATTACAGATCTTTTCTAGATGCAAAAGAGTTCATGATTCCGACCAAAAATTTGAAAAATTAAGCATCATTCTGTTAAATTCCAAAGAAATGATGAAGGATTACAAAAGTTTAAGCCTGGAGAAATAGGAAAGTTCATTTAATGTAGGACTTTGTAGACCTGGCTAAATTAGAATTTAGATTTAAAATAGATATTTTTGTTTGTAATTTAATATTCTATAGGATACTACAAAATTATTTTCAAGTAAAAGATTTAATTTACAAGCTCACAAATGATTCTGGCATTCTAATTGACTAGAGTAGTCTTTCAAGTGAGGTATAATAAGAAATTAGTTAATAGATAATTCCAACAGTTCATGTGTACAATGATAATGTGAATAATCTAGACAAATAGCCAACAAATTGATTGAATTAATTTATAAATAAAGAAACAGAGCAATCTTTTGAGACTTTGGTGTAACATGGTATGAAGAGTAATTGGGTGACATATTTTTTTCTACCTATACATATCACAGGAAGAAATTTCCTTAATTATGTACCTCTGTATACAATGAGAAAAATGCTACGTTTGAGGTTTATTTTTATTTCATTTTTGTTGTTTGGTTTGTCCTAGGGCTTAACATCTGGGCTCGGGCACTGTCCCTGAGCCTGTTTTTGCTCAAGGCTATTGCTCTACAACTTGAACCTCAGTGCCACTTGGGTCTGGCTTTTCCTTATGAGTTTATTGGAGATAAGAATCCAAGGAAATTTCTTGCCTGGGTGGACTTTCAACCATAATCTTGAAATCTTAATATTAAGATATACAGATCTCTTGAATATCCATGATAGATTATATATATAATAAAATAAATAAAAATAAATAATATTTGCAAGTTTTTAGATCTCAAGGAAACCACTGCGGGGAAAATGATATAGGAAAGTATAGTGTAGTATTCTTTCCACAATAGGAAGTGCATGACATTAGCAGAAGTATAGTATTTTTTCACAATAATGATAAAGTAGTCATGATGTGAATTTAGGAAATTTTAAGGCACACCTTACAAGTTGGAAATTGTTGGGCTAGGATGATTTTACGGCATAAAAACTTGGGATTGATTGTTATAGAAATAATAGCTTACTCTGATGAACAAATGTTTACTCTTACGGAATTATTTATTGGAAGTGGCACTGTGGCTCAAGCGGTAGAGCGCTCACCTTGAGCTGCAGAGCACAGGGACAGCGCCCAAGCCCAGAGTTCAAGCCCCATGACTGACCAAAAAAAGGAATTAATTTTTTTAGATACTTCATAGTTTTATCCTCTACAAGAACGTGTCTATTTTTTCTTTTGGCTTTTAAATATGTAATGCCTCATTGAAAACTGCATCTATTGCAGAATTAAATAAAATGCAAACAGGTACTATTTTGAATGTCTCTGGTATGGCATGTTCAGAATTTGAAAATGAGTATTTAGTAGTCTTAGGAATGTTGAGGAACATATATATTCTGTCCTCTTAACAATTAGTCAGTTTTCAGTTTTCAGTTTGGAGTTTCCATAGAATTGAACTGTTTTCTGTTTTAGTATGAGACAATACTAAAATAATGTTTTTTCAAAGTAAGGGCAGGTATATTCTGAAAATATTGTATAGTTTGATAACATTCCAGTTGATGTCCCTCTGATAAAGAAAGAGCTAATTCAAGTTAGCAGCCAAAATGTTCATTTTTTAAAAAGGTAATACACATAGAATAATATTTACTCTACCAATACAGTGAAATTATATTTTATGTAGCTCATTTTTAACTTAATTTTATTAAGGTCATATATAGAAAAGGTTGCAGTAATTATAAGGTATTGAATACATAACATGTCAAAATTTTTACCCTCTCCCTCATTTTTCTCACACTTTTCTTTACCTCATACCCCTCAGAAGTTGTAATGTAAATTTCCAACATGTTGTCCTGTAAGTATGGCTATTGCATTGGTTTACCTTTTGTCCTTTGTCTCGCCATTTTATTGTTCTGCTTCCCTTGCCAAATGAACATAAATGTATATACAATACACAGGATACTGAA
Source organism: Dipodomys ordii (assembly GCF_000151885.1). Lineage (NCBI taxonomy): Eukaryota > Metazoa > Chordata > Mammalia > Rodentia > Heteromyidae > Dipodomys > Dipodomys ordii. Next base: position 96,734 of record NW_012283813.1, read on the forward strand.
ATCAAATACAACAGTGGACAAACCATAGGGGAAAACACAAAAGAAAAAAGAAATCACATAGTATATTAAAAACAACATCCACAAAGAAAAACCTCTCTTTCCATATCTAGGAGATTATTTTGCTCAGCATCATTTTATATGGTCATTTATACCTAGCTATTGAGCCATTCTACTCATCTGCTAGGACTATTTCCTATTTATTATTAATTATTATTATTAATAACTATTTCCTAGTTATTACAAATGAGGGAAACCATGGAATCTGTTTCTTTGCGTCTTACTTATTTTTCTTTGTAGGATTTTTCCAAGTCTTTCCATTTCCTTATGAATAGGAAGCATAGGATTACTCCGTATATATATAAACCACATTTTGTAAATTTGTTCATCTACTGAGTGGCATTTTGGTTTAAAATATGATTGCATGTAAATATCACTTAAGGCCATTCAAAAATGACAGATTCCACCTCACCAGATATAATATCATGATTTCTAAGTAAGATAGTATTTTATGGTGGTACAAGTGTTGAGGTATAGGATGAGTCTAATGTATATCTTTCACTGAATTAGGCAGGAAGATATCCAATATCATGTAGGACTAAAGTGGTAGTGACAAAATATTTCCCTTGAGAAAGGTATAGGAGGCTGCCAGAAGTATGAAGTAGTTCAGATAATTTTGAAGAATTTAGAAATGCAAGCTCAATTATGTCTCTTTAAATAATAATTATGTAAGTGGAAGGGCAAAAGAAGGGTAAGAGAAGAAAATAACTGACAGCAGATCATTGTCCCAAGTTAGAGAATAAAAAGACATAATCTATAACTTCCAAGTTAAAGAGAGACCAATATAATACGTCCCACTTAATTTAGGTACATGCAAAATATTTACTTGGCTTTTCCCTAGTTAATGCTCCAAAATAAATGAACATTTATAAGAAAAGATATGTGATTGCAATTGCTTCAACTTGAACACTAATTGTGATCGGTCTTTTTTTCTCACTTTGTACTTGGAAAATTGTCCCTAAGATGATGTTGTTGCTGATTAGGTTCAGAGTTAGGGGCTTCTACTTGTACAATTAGCCCAGAATAGTTTAAAGCAGTTTTCCACCCAAGATATCCAACTAACATTGTCTGAATCTGTACTTTGAACACACACTCACACCTGAGCACATTATTTGAAATTATAATTCAACTTTCCTTGGCACATTCTACTTTGTGCCTTTGTCTTCTTTGCATATGCCTTTTGAGTTCATAGTTGCTCTATTTCCAGTTCATCTATACAAACTGCTCAGAATATTGTTCAACTACCACTTCTTATTTTTACAGGCCCAGTCTATGTATGAAGGTACTTTGTCCATGTTAAGCAATAGGGTAATCCAAACTGTCTGAGAAGAAAAGTTCCACAATATAACCCTATGCCCACATTAAAGGATGTAGAATTTAAAGCATTTTGAGACAGTGATATTAGAATTGAAAGGCTCCTTAGGGACATTTTCCTGGAGTTCATCAGTTTACCCAGGAGAAATATAAATATCCACAAAATTTGGAGCTAATTAGTAAGTATCCGAAATAACATTAGATCCTAGATGTTGTGTTAATACAAGTCAAGATTGTATTATTGTTAAATCAGAATCCTTCACTCCTTGACAATGTGTATGAGAAAGTGAAAGAAAGACATTAAATCAAAATGTCTTATTTTTTAATCATTTAATCCTAGTGGTGAGAGTAATGTCTGAACTTTTCCATTCAATAAAAGCTTGAAGTTTATAAGAACATTTTCCTACATATAAGAATTTGTGTCAGGTTTGTTCACACAGCATGGAGATATACCTAACAAGAATTAGATTTCAATAGTGTATATGGAAGTTATGATGTGTCAATGGCTATTGAGGCATTTTCTGTTTTAAAGAGGAATCAATTCCAGGAGTCTTCAGTCACATCAGTAAAGCTGTATGTTCAACCTAATACTTGGTTTTACTTGTCCTACATTTATAATGAGTAGGCTGATAAGATATCCAAACATATCTAAATATTTTTCAATAAAATCCCAAACTGATATGGATAGATGGGTCACTAATTGGAACTGTAGGACAAATTAGGCTTGTTTGTGCTGTAGTTCAATCTATAATCTCCTGGCTAAATAAAGTTTTCAAAAATATTCACAGAATATCACTAAGAAAAGTTCATGATATTTATATCTGTGTAACATTTCTAAGGTCAGGATTTAAGCATTTGTTCCCAACATTTAGAATCAATAGGATGTGTTAAATAAATGGATCCAGAATTTTATGTATTCACATTCATATCTCAACAATTTATCAATATGACTTTCACCAAAACACAGTTCTTACTGAACTTGTCTATGTCCTTTTACTTTTCAAGTCCAAACAGTAGATTTCCTTCAATATATTCCTGAAAATTCTTTCCTTCCCTTTCTTCTGTAAATCTGTGTTTATTACTTTTTTGTTTCCTTATTTATCGCTTTCCTCCCATCTTGTCCACACTGGTACTCACATTGTTCACACATTCGTCAGAACTTTCCTTTTCCTCTTCCCTTTAATAATGTCCCTGATTTTATTATTATTTTCCATATTCATGGTCGTGAATATTTTGATGATGTCCAAACAGACCTATCTTTGCATCTCTTTAACATAAACCTTAGAACTATCAGTGAGTTTTTTTTCCTCTAAATCCATCTTTTCCACCTGTAGTCCTTATCACCAAGAATGTAACTAACACAGTTAGGAGACAGAGATGTGGAAAAGCTTTAGATTTACTCTTACCCTACCTCGATCCATTAGATAAGATGAATGATTAAGATTTTCTCAGTTTCTGTCACTAATGTAATTTCTATGTACTCCTTTTTATGCCCCTGACACCAGCCTATTGCAAATACTCATCACCAGTCACTGAGTCCTAAAACAATTGTTTACAAAGTATGCATTTCCCCCAGTCTTTTTTATATTGGTCCTCTCCATCACCAAATGACTCTCCTTGTAAGCACACAGAGTGAAGAACTCAGACAAAAATTCTGCTACCATTATTTACTAACAGCATTGACTATTGGTCTTACATTTCTCATCTGTAAATGGATATAATCTACCAGAAATATTGAAGAATATATTTTTTGACTTCTAGAGCAAGGCAAAAGAAAGTAAACAGTCCTTACATTTCCTGCCTTAGCTTACAAATAAGGAAAGAGTCAAATTCAGTTTGTTGGTATAAAGTCAGAAATAGTTTCATGCAGAAATAAAAATAAATTTTAACTCCTGCAGCTTGTGTCCTTTTATGGTAACTGCAGATATGTAAGTAATATTATGTAAAATTTGTCATGTATTTACAGCTGTAATGAAGAACATACTCTTAATATATCATTGGGAAAGTATCTATCTGAGAATGTTATTTGAACTAATCACACTAAGTTGAAATCTGCATCGTAGCCAATCAAAATATGTAAATAAATGATTTATTTATAAGTAAATAATACCACCAAGAACAGTGAGTACACCTTAGAAAGACTGCTGGAATAACATTAGGGTTTTTACTGTCTCCACCTGTTTATTTGATTGTATTTCTTGATATTCAAACTCTTCTCTTTTTATTCTGGTTTTGTTTTGTTTTGTTTTTGGTTCGTCATGGGTCCTGGACTCTGGTCCTGGCACTGTCCCTCAGCTCTTCAGCTCAAGGCAAGCCCTCTACCACTTGAGCCACAGTGCCACTTCCCGCTTTTTCTGCTTATGTGGTGCTGAGGAATCAAACCCAGAGCATCATGTAGGCAAGGCCAGCACTCTGCCACTGAACCACCTTCCTAGCCTTCCTCTTGTTATTGTTATTGTATGTAATCCAACGCTGTTTATAACTATGCATTCAACGTGGGAAAATTAGCTTCCAAGATATCTAAAGTTTTTTTTTCTTTTCAATCACATCATCATTATCAGGCTACACTGTGGTCATCATCCTCTCCACCCAAATTATTATTAGCATCATAAGTGCTAACTATTGAACGTCGGATATGTGTCTATGATTTTACTATTATTTGTCTTTAGATTAATAATTTTAATGTTACCACTGTGCATGCATCCATATTGAAATTTGGAACAAATAAACAAAAAAACCCTAAACCATATCAGGTAGCTTGACTATGTGCTTATAACAAATTATGGAATAGATTTTTTGAAGCATTGCAAATTCCTAATCAGTATGAATTAACTTCCTCTCTCTCCTGAACTACAAACAAATATTAAAGAGTTTGGGCAGAACCTTTTCAAGTAATATACTCTAAATGTTACTACAATATCATGTGTATATCTAAAATTCCCTTGAAAGTAATAAAATCTACTTTATAGGAAACATTTAGAAAAATTGACTGTACCTTTGAAATGAAAAATGTCAAAAATAGTAACATAAAAGTTAAATAGTAACATAAAAGTTTTAGAGGGAGTCTGTCATATATATATATATATATATATATATATATGTTATGTGTAGAATAGTACATATTTAGAGATTATTTGTCATCAGAAATATATACATATATCTAAATTTATTTGCAGAATGATATACATCATAGTGAAAATTAAAAAAAAACTTCATGAAACCAAGTGCCGGGTAACTTCACCCTTATAATACAAGGTATTCTGGGTGCTGAGATCTTAGAATTGTTTTCGAAACTAGCCAAGACAGAAAAGTACTTGTTAGATTCTTATCTCCAATTAACCAGTAAAAACAGGAATTAGCTCTTTTCCTCAAGTTCTAGAGTGATGTCTTTGAGCATAAAAAGGCTTAGGGACAATGCCCAGGCCTTGCAAACAACACCCAGAACAACTAATTGTATCACATGAATTTCACATAAGCATCTTTTAACTGCTGTGAACATTTCTTAGAAACATGAATACATACCCCTGGAAAATGTTAAGTTAAAAAGTATAGAATATTTACGTCTATGTTAAAGACATAACTATTTAGATTGGTTAAGATATTTAGGTAATGATTAGAATTTAAGAATAATGATAGGTAGGTCATATTTATAATGATTATATAAAATTATATATATTTATAATGATTATATAAAATTACTCTTGCTTGCTATTTGAATTATCCTAAGTGATAAATATTTTAAGTGATTTCCAAAGCAAAGGAGTATTAATTCTTTTGTAATTTCAAAACAATTAACAAAATGATTTCAAGGCTGCTTCTCTCTAAGTCTATATTTGTTTTCTTGTTCTAGTTTTCATATGTTAGTAGAAATTAAAATTCCAAAAATTTAATGGATATTGGCATTCAGGAACATCTTCACATACACTAATATTGGAGTTCCTTAAGTGGGATTGTTTTATTTCATTTGTTACTTTCAAAAATATATCAAGATGACTGTCTATTTTGTTCTTTTCACTGCTTTTGGCTCTTATCTTGAGAATACGTTTTTCCTAGCAAGGTAGAGATAAGCAATTGGATTAAACAAGTAACATATGACTTTCATAAAATGCAGATGCATAGATTTGTGTCTACTGTCATTTCTAAAAGTTTCTTCCAGAAAAGTTTCTCAATTACTTAGAAGTTTTTCCCCTTCCCCTCCACAAATTATACAGACATCAAATACAGTGAAAGCAGGGGTTATAGTGTGAGGGAGGGACATACAAAGCAACAAAAAATAATCATATAAATGTGTTAGAAACAATCACATGAAAGAAAAAAAACATTTGAATACATAACTTAGGGTTCATTTCCCTACCATCACCTTATCTGACCTTTTCTGCTTGACTCAGATATATACTACATATTGCAAATGAGGGAAACCATGGGGAAAAATAGGTATACAGGTGGACCTATTGCAACAATGAGATGTACAAGTCCTTATGTCAAAATATGAACTTTACAACTTTGGTGGGATGGGGGTAATGGGGAGGATTGGGTGGGGTGGTGGGGGAGGATGGGAAGGGATGGGAAGGGGAAACAAAGGAGGAGGCTACAATGCTTGATAAGAAATGTACTCATTATCTTGCCCATGTAATTGTAATCCCTCTGTACAGTATTTTCACAATAAAAAAATTAAAAATAAAATAAATTTCTTAGAAGTGATGCATAATTCCTAGGTATCCTAGTTATCACATATACTTTTGGATTGAGTTATCTCAGTATAACCTCAAACGGAAAAAATACCCTCAAAATAAACAGAAATCACATCTTTGTTTTAAATACAGTAGTTTACAAAGAGTTTTTAGCCAACACCAAAAACATCTTTTTAGCTATTCTGCATTTTGTGTTTAGAAGTTTTAACAATAGTTTTTTTCCTGATATGCAATTCACTTACAATATATTATTTCCTTTTATTGTATACATATTAGTCCTTTGGAAGTGAATTGTACTTTCATAGGTTTCCAAAGCCTAATTTACACAAACTTGCATTTCTTCAAATAGAAATGCTCTAAATTTTAGAACAGACATTAAAATAGATATAAAATTCAGGTAAAGGAATTTGCCCAGCATACATCCTCTATAGTGTGTCTTTTCAAAATTTGTTTTTGGGGATCATTACCAGGGTCTCACACATACTATTCAAGTTCACTGTCAATTAACTACATTCTCTGTACAAAAAAGTTTTTTACTTCTGTTTAATACATTCATAGAAGTGTAATGTCTGGATCCTATACAATTCTCTTTCATTTTTTGAAGACTTGAAAACTTGTTTGCTAAAGTGATTGCAGTATTATACAAATCGATCACTATGAGAAGTATATCAATTTATCCACAAATACATTACTATATTTTGCGTCCTTTTTATATTATGGTCATACTAGTGAGTTTTCTTTTTATTATTTCTTAGACAGTAAAGAGAATCTTATTTCATATGCTCCTCCTATTGACTATTAATTTACATGTTATTTAAAGAAATATTCTATTCAGGAAAAAGTTTATATACAATTAGAAGACATAAAATACTTAAGTTTAAGAATCATTGTAGCATTAACATTGTAGCATGAACAAATATGTGCACTCTATCTGTTGGATATGCTTTCATTTCTGTTATAGTGTCCCTTGAATTATGAAAGGTTATCACTTGATATAATCCAGTTCTTGCTTTTCTTTAGCCGTTAATGTTTTCCATATCAAATGTTTAGAAACCTTTACTGATCAATATCATGAAATTTTACATTTATGTTTTATTGGTTTTTAAATCTCACATTTAGTTTGATAATCATTCTTTATAAGGTTTGAGGTAAGCCAGGTGCCGGTGGCTCATGCCTATAATACTAGCTACTGAGGAGGCTGAGATCTGAGGATCATGGTTTGAAGGCGGTCCGGGCACGAAAGTCCATGAGACTCTTATCTCCAATAAACCACTAGAAAACAGGAAGTTTTGTTGTTGCTCAAGAGGTAGAGTGCTCACCTTGAGCTGAAGAGCACATGGACAGTGCCCAAGCCCAGAGTTCAAACCCCATGACCGACATACAAACAAAAACAAAGTATTGAGGTAGTAGTCTAAGATCATTCTTGAAATCTAGAGAGACAATAGTGCCAATAAAACCATTTAAGATTCTGTTTTTATTTCATAAAGTCATAGCATCCTTTTCAAAATCTGTGGAGCATAAAACTAAGAAATTATTTTTGACAAATCTGTTACCTTCTTCTTTGTGTCTGTTCTTAAAGTAGAACTATGTTGTCTTCACTACTAAACATGGTAATACTATTCAAAGCTAGTATTAAGGCTCAAGCTACACCATTTTACAAGATTGCTCTGACTGACCTGTGTTCTTTGAATTTACACACGAGATTATTGAGCAGGTGGACCAATATTCTACAGAGCTATCTAAAAATATGATAGTCACTCATATTTTACAACTTGTGAAAATACAAACCCATCATATTATATATAGAGAATATCTTTAGAGACTGCTCAATGCAACTAAAATTAGTTTAGGAATGAGTTAAGATTTACATAACAGTACAGCATAATAAAGCTGAATGATAACGACTTGAGATGTACTGCAGAAGAGAGTGAGAGGGGGAAGAATGGTGGACCACATAGGAGCTGTATGTCATTGGTATTGTTTCAAAAAACAGAAAGACTTCAGAAAAGAGAAGGAGAAAAATAAGGTGTCCTGAATCTAGTTTCTTTTTAATCCACCTGATAGTTTGGACTGAAAGTCAGATAACATGGGAAAAAATAGAAAATAAAGCATTGTATAGATCTGTTACAATGTAAAGAAGTTGTAATAGGAATATAAATATTTTTAAAAAATAAGAGAAAGAATAACAATAACAAGTGCTAACGTGGATAGAAGATGGATCACATTTTATCATATGTAATTTTGAAAAAACTTACTAGGAATGAAAATTTAAAAGTCATAATTTAAAATACAATTTGTATTATAACTAGATAGTATAGCTCAGTGGTAAAACATTGGCCTAACATATGTGAAGCAATTGTGTGATCTCCCAAGCATTAGAAAGTACACACAAAGCACACACAAAAATAAACCAAATAAACACACACACCCCCCACATACACACATTTGTTATTATCATATTAAACAGAGGAAATGATCACAAATAGTAAAAAGTATTTTAATATATGAAATCACAATATTGCTCAAACTATTTAAACGTTTAGTAGAAATAAAATAGTCACAAGATACTTGGATTCTTATAGATTAAGTAAATTGAAAATTCAGAAATAAAAGACATGAGAAATTTGCAAGCAAGTTTTAAATAATAAACATTTTGAAATATGTGTCCTTTTATTTTGACACAAGATTGATGTTACTGGTGTTTTAACTCAAGATTTAGAATATGATAACCAGGTGCTCTATATCTTGCTAGGGATGACTATATCTCTAATCACTTCACTCTGGAAATTTTATGATAAGGTCTCATAGTTTCTCCGTCTCTCCTGAATTACAGACCCTATTTATACTTACCAGTGTAGTGAGAAAAATGGAAAGCACAAATCACTATGACCAGCTCAAACATTTTTTTTAATTCAAGTACAAATATTTCCAAATAATGACCAGGTAATAAAGCCTTTTTAAATAAAGTATGTGCTTCTTGAAAATACACTATTTGTTAAATGGGCAAATATGTTTACTACTAAAGAAAATAAATTTATTTAAATTCACCAACCATATAAAATTTAAGAAAATAATTTTTAAATATTCACATGTTAACTATTTTGAAAGCAAACTATATGTCTGAATAATTTATATGTGTTAAAATTATGCAAAACTAAATTAACTAATCCTACAACTCTGAAAAAAGAATTACCCTAAAGAAACAATAGAAAATAATTATGTTCAAAATTTGAAATTTACAAAATAAAATGAAGTGTACTCTATAGTTGACTTAAGCACCTGTAAACCCTCTGTATATCAATTTTATAATAAAAAATGCATGAACAAAGAAAGAACAGTACCCACTGGTCAATAGCAACAGGAAAAACATCAGTAGGTTTTTTGTTGAGTGTGCAAAAAAATCAGTGGAAGAGATAACAATGTTTCTTCCATAATAAATGTACTCATTACCTTACTTATGTAACTGTATCCCTTCTGTACATTACCTTTACAATAAAATTAAATTGAAATTGAAAATAAACTAAATAACATACCAATTAAGAATTTGTAGAGAGCATGGAAGGTGGCTCAGTGGTGGAGTGCTTGCCTTGCATGCTTGAGGCCCTATGTTCGATTCCTCAGCAAACATAAACAGAAAAAAAGCTGGAAGTGGTGCTGTGGCTCAAGTGGTCAAGTGCTAGCCTTGAACTAGCCTTGAGGAACAGCGTCCAGGCCCAGAGTTCAGGTTCCAGGACAGGACCCCCCCAAAAATAAACGTAATTACTAGAAGCCATTGGTTAAAAACTTTTTAGAAAACTACCCTAAGTACCCAAGTAATATAATTTGATGATACTATCTAAATACTTCAACTTCAGCAGAGAAGCCAAAAGTTTAAAAACTGTTACCAAGTAAAGTAATAAATCAGAATATATTACTATTAATAATAATCATAAGATGAATTTATAGTGGTAGTCAAATTTGTAAGAAATGAGGCAATTTGTCATTCGTTTGCACTTAATAAGTGAGAAAGAATTTTCTAGGTCTTTTAAAATATATAATAAGTTTAATGAAGAAACTATTCTTTCACATGATATGATAATCAGAAGAAGCTGATATTAGAACAAAGAGCAGATTGTACTATTTTGGATGTTAATGTATATACTTAGTTTGGTTGTGGGAAATTGTGTTCAAATTGGGGTATTGTTTTTGTTAGACTGGTGTCATATCAGTGGTTAATTTTAGGATAGAGGTTCCCTTTCCACAAGAACATGCACCTGATCTGTCTTTTTAGACTTCCCATTATCAATGGCATACGAGTTGCACAGCAACTTGTCTAGCTTCCTACCTTGACTGGATTGGATTCTGCAGTCCTTCCAATCTTAACCTGTAGATAGTGCAGGATGGTGGAAATGATCCAATGCACCCAGCTATAGATTGAGAAAAAAGTCCACTAAACTTTCTGTTCTCAAGCCTCCTCAGTAGTTAAGAGCTCAGATGGGAGCCCTTGGTACCAAGCAGTAAGAGCATTTCTTAAAGCAACTAGACATATGTATGACTTATGCATGTGAACACCTCAGGACAAGAATAAAAGAGCAGTGAAGCATAGAGGACAGGACCAATTTTAACTAGCTACTTGGAGGCTGAATAAGCTTAGCTAGCTACTCTGGAGGCTGAGATATGAAGACCACTATTCAAAGCCAGTCCAATCATGAAAATAAATGCGATTATCTCCAAAAAACAGAAGTGGAACAATGGCTCAAGTGGTAAATCAATATCCTAGGTCACAGAAGCATAGAGATGATGAATGAATGAGCACTTGCACATGCGCACGTGTGTATACATGTGCATGTGTACACAAACACACACACAAACATAAGTATTGCAATGCGAAGTTCTTTTTTTACCTTGCAGTACTCTATTTCCCTGTATTAGTTTACACATTAACAAAATCAGCTAAGCACCTATTTACCTACAACTCATCATGTTTCTCTAAAGTCAACTCTCTTTTTGGAAACATGATTTGTTTGACCCAAATGTAAACTATTCAGGAGTTTGATTCTTCTCCCTCAATTCTGTAGAATTAGATGATTGTTTAGCTTCATCCTAGCAATATAATTTGAGAAATCCTACATCAAGCAAATTATTTCTTTCACTAGAAGGGAAGCCTCTTTCAAACAATTAATTATAGGTTTTCCTTCTTCTTGCTAGCATCTGTAGTTTTATTATCTTCATATATTTCATGATCTGTCTGTGTATGACAAAGATTGCTGGGAAAATGAAAAGACCCTTCGCAGCACTTATTATTTATATACAATTCATAGAGATGAAGGTGTTTAAATATTACTCAAATTGCTTTGGAATAAATCATGTTCACATTGACTATCGTGAAAAATAAGGATTGGTTTCTCAGCACATTCTGTAAGAACTTGATTGAAAGAAACCAGAAAAGTGAGAAACAACTCAACACATACATTCAAATGAAACAAAACAACCCAAGAAAACAAATTAATTCAGTACTCAAAAACCTGCAGAAAATGACCTGACTTAAAAAAAAAACATCAGCTATGACAAACTTATGAAAATCCTGACTACATTTGAGTCTACTCTTGTGAGGATAGAGGTTAAAGCCCAGACTGGACAGAAAGATCTTTACACAATGACATGTACCTGTTATTCTAAATTCCAGGAAGAATAACATAACGTGGACTGAGCCCAAGATCAGTATCTGAAAAATAATCAGGATAATTTAGGGCTGGAGACATGACAAAGTGGTAAGAACACCCATTTAGGGGGCACAAGACACTCAATTCAAACTCTAATATTATGGGTATTAAAGTAAAAAGCTATGATTTTAAATAAGTGGAATAATGGTAAGATTTGAGTATTTGAGTGGAAAAATGCATGAGAGAAATATAATATACCCATGGTACAATGCTTTCAACTTAAGTGAAAATGTTTTGTGGTACTTCAGACAAAATAGAGTTACCTTGCAAATGAGCATGGTTGTGCATTTGGGTGATGGAATTACTTTACTTACACAGGTGTAAATTGAATAGATTTTATTTGGGTAGATTGTACTTCTTGAACTAAGAACCTGGATAATGTCCCTGAGATTTTTCTCGCAAAGTTACCACTCTACTACTTTGAGCCACAGTTCCAATTCTGATTTTCTTTTGGTTGTTTGGTGATAAGAGGCTCTTTCTCTATGGAGTCTAAACTGTCTGCAGCTACCTATATTCTTTCTTCGGCTTTTTCCATTGTAGGTTGAAGACTTTGTACTTTGGTGTTTAACTCCTTTCCTTCTTGCTGGTCTTTCTTAATGGTGCCCAGCTCTTTATTAAGGTTCTCTTTCAAGTCTTGAATAGATTGCCTTACCTCCTGGAGTTGGTTATCAGACTTTTCTTTCCACTCCATAATCTAGGTTCCTATCTTTTCATTAGATTCTTTCTCCCTCTGCTGGAGTTCCTCTACCTTTTTATTTGTGGAGGCCATGAAGTCATCTATTAACTTCTGGTTGGCCTCTTTGCACTCTCTGATAACCCCATGTAGGGTTTCCAATTTTTCATTCAGCAGGTTTACCAGCCATGCTTTTAATCTATCTTGATCATTATTTTCTATGTCATACTGGGACTGCTATGTAGCTTTTTTATGTGGAGATGGTGGTGGGATTTGTTTATTGGCTATTTTTCTTGTGTTTCTGCAGTTAGTTCTGCCCATTTGGAGACAAGAACCACACTGCTACAAGAGTAGGACAGTCTTTTAGGACCGGAGCCAACCCGATGTCGTGTAGATGGGTAGATCTTAGGGTTTCAGTGGTAAGGTTAGGTGTTTTCCTGTTTAGCTCTCTTTTTCCTTGCTTGCAGAGGGATATTTTGGCTTTGGGGTCGAGATTGCATATAGTTGTAACTTTTGAGGCAATCTAGGTTTGATTAATAAGTAGTCTGCTCTTTAGAGTTAACAAGATGGGCCCCCGTACTCAAAGTTGTCAAATGGAACCAATTTTGTAGTCAAATATAGAACCAACTGTAAGTTGGGTCACTTATAAATCATTAAGTATCAATGGGTTGGATTAGATGGAGAAATGAAGGGTTAAGATTAGAGAGATATAAATTTAATTTCAGAAGTGAACTTGGGTAAAATGATAGTAGATGGGTAAGAACAGCTTAGGGGAGAGGTATATGTAGTAGGAAGAGAATAAATACCTTGTTACTGAATGTAACAGGTTGAAAAGAATTTGAAGAAAGGTTATGTAGGGAGTAGCTTAGAGATCAAGATGAAAATAAGAAAGTGTATTGGGGAGACTTGCTGAGATTAGAAAAATATCAGTAAGATATTATTGAAAAGTTGCTTACTCTAAGTTAACTCCTGTAATTATTGTTTACTCACATAGACAGGGTAGCCCTGATGGAGTAATAGTGTAAGGTAGAGAGAGAGAGAGAGGTAAAGGGGGAGTGAGAAGAAAAGAAAGAAGAAAAAACTTACAAATTAGCAAATTATAAAGTAGAAGCAGATACCAAATAATAATGAAAAACAGAAGTTTTAAGAGGTATAGGAAATCCTAAATCACAATACACATAAGTAACACATAGAAATACAAATGAACAACAAATGATCAGACATTACAACTAACAACGCAAAACAAAAACAAGAAGAAAATACTAAAGAATGGATTTTTCGGGTCTTTGGGGAGTTTATTCTCCCTGTAGTCCTCAGAGCAGATTCCTGATGGAACCTTGTGTGCCTTGCTGTAGTCCACTTTCCTTGTGGCTTGGTTGGGAGCAGAAGGCTTTTTGATTGGGGAGGGTGCCTGCTATCTAGAGTTCCATTCTCAGGCCTGGTGGCAGGCAGTTTTGGGGGTTTCAGGTTTGTAGACTGCTATCATAGGCCTGGAGTTGGGTTCCCAGGCTTTCCAAGGCAGCCACAGGAGCCTTAGGAACAGAGCTTATGTCTGTGTTCAGTTTTGATGTAATCCATCCCTTTTGGAAGGGGGTTTGTGTCAGGGGGCTTTGGGATCCCTCAGAGAATTACCACCCCCAGGGCGTGGACCCAGTTGTGTTACTCACAAGTCTGCAGTTGATGGTGTGCTGGACCACAGAGCCTGTGCTATGGTGGCTAAGATGGATTTGGCAGGTTCTAAATCAGAGGGTCTGTGTGTTAGCAGATCTAGGTGGGGGCATGGCTTTGCTGATGCTGAAGGGTCTCTCTCCTATGTGGTGGTGTGAGGAGTCCTGGCACTGGGAGGACTGGGTAGTGGTTGGAGTGGCAGGCTGGTGTGGACTGTGGGGGGAGCCAAGCTGGTCTGGAGCAGACGTGGTGGGAGGTGGCAGGCGCTGGAAGGCAGCCTTGGGGGTTTCTGCCTGTGGCTGCTAGGTGTGTCCGCAGAGATGCCTGCAATAGCTTGGTCATGCAACAGCTGTGAGAGCCAGGGGTCTGTGCAGGGCAGCAAGGAGGGAGCAGTCCCATCAGAAAGCTCAATCGGCTGGGCAATTGGCCCATAGAGCATAGAGCGATTGGCTGCAGCTGTGGTTTCCTGGAGATCTTGTGCAGGGTTGACAGGGGCTCTCTGGGATCCTGCCAGTGGTGCAGGTATGGGCTGATTTTGGGGGCCTACCCGGTGGTGCCAACTTCTGGCAATTGTAATGGTGGTGGTAATACCCCATAGGCTGGGCGGGGGGGGATGGGGAGGCATTCACCAACTCGGAGATCTTCACCAGATTCCCTTCTAACATTTCACAGGTAAAGTATTGAGCACTTTCTTCAGCTTTTGGGTGCTCCTCTGCTAAAACTCTGCAGAAAGTCCTAGTGCAGCATTGCATAGACCTATGTGGTACAGGTGCTCCACAGGAGTCCCATTCACTTTTTCTCTTTTGCCTTTTCTTGTTTGCCTGCTAGGATAGTCCTTTTGTAGTAGAAAAAGACTTTAGGTATTTAAAGTTTGAGTGGAGTGGATCTCTTGAGGTAAGGGGTGGCTGTGGCACTAGATCTTCTTTTGGTCAGAGATACTTAGTGGGCTGCCTGTGAGAACCTTACCATTTTCCCACAACCCGTCTGGATATTTAAATTATATTTCTTCTTAGTGTTTATAGGAGCATTGCAGTTTTTCTGGAATTTAAGGTTTTCTGTAAAACTTTTTCTTCAAGTAATCCAACAGCATTAAATATTATATTTAAAAGATGTCCTGTAGCACCTAGATTTTGTAATTATAATATTAAGATGAAATTCTTATTGTTTGTACAAAAATCCTTTTTAAGTCTAAACAGGAAATATGCTTATTTCATCAGCCTTGGGTCTACTTCCTCTTTTTTTCTCCAGTATCTTTCTTGTTTTGGAACAAGTGTCATGGATGTCTGTCCATTACAAAGTAAGATTACTCCATTAATTCATTGGAAAAGGAATACAATCTTCTTGCCTCTAAAGACAGCTTTGAGGATAATGATAATCTGATAATTCACATCTGTGAATTTTCAAAATTATATTGATTATTTTTGTAAACCAATCATTAAACAGTTTCCAAAAAGCAAAATAAAGTTAATGTTCTGCTTTCTCAGGTTAAAATCTAGTAATTCAACAAAATATATACTATTCTTCCCAGATTGCATGATGAAGAATTTCTCTTTCATCATAACCCTTACAACCACTGACCCCCTCCCTTCAAACATGTAGCTTTATTCAGTTTTCCTGTTCTAGCTTTCATTTTGGTACTAACATTAGTAATCTTCTAGTATTTCACAATGAAATGCCATTTATTGATAGAGATCTCAATTCATATTGACATAGGCAGACTCATGAGCATATCATAGAGCATAAAATATTGAATATCATTAACGTGATCATATGTACCTATTCCATAAATTAATATACATACCACATAAATGTGCAATTTCATGTAATTTTTAAAATGCAAAACATTTGCATATCTATGTCATAAAATAATTCAGATCACTAGTAGAAGACAATAAGCTAAACCTATTGCATCATTCCTAGTATTCTTTGTAAAATTTTCTTTTTTCATCAATTTTTCATCTTAGGCCCTTCTTTTCCTAACAACCAGTGATATGTTGATGTCTCTAGATTTTAGTCACCTCTGAGTAACCTTTTCAATTTCCACCTCCAGTTAGTCCTTCATGTTAAATACCTGAGGAATAACGTGTCCCGATATCCCTGCAAGAAGACAGCAGTACCCAAGTCAACTAGCTCTGAACATTCTACCCTTGCTATGTTAGGGAAAGGGGTATCAGCCACAGGGGTGTCAGGGATCAGGTGGCTGGAACAATGGTGTTATGAATTATAGGTAGCAGAACAGAGTAGCAGAGAATAGGATACCTGGGAAAGGGGAATTGTGACTGTATTCGCTAAGTTGCAGTGCCAAGAAATTGTGTAGCAGCAACAGCTTTGCAGGGATTGGGGTAGTTAACACAGGTATCCAGACAGTTTAGCAGGGATAAGGAGGAAAAGAGAAAGCGAAAGGGTAAAACTTGTGAGGGATTAAGATGGCACAATCATTGTAACAACATCATGGGTGTGCAAACTGGGTAGCCAGTACTAGGATACAAGCAATTTGCATGGTATACTGGTGTGGTGCAGAGCTCAGTGTTTCCCTCTCCAGTTTTGGCTGTCAGATCTTTAGGTAACTACTGCTAGCAACTCATTATCAGTATGTTGGGTTCAGGCATGTTCCATCCATAAATGTCTACTCCAAATAGATTGCAATGTTTGACAGTGGCTTTGGGATCTTTTCCGTAAGCATCCTGAGAGACGACACTCCACAATGCTGCAGAACAGGCTCCACATAGTGAGCTTCAATCACCTTTTACAAATCTCACTGCTTCTCTCCAACGTCAATTATCATGGTAGCAAGGGATCTGAGGACTGCTCAGCAGCAGTGCTCTGGGAAGGTACCAGTTCTTACCCTGGCATTTGGGGAGCTCCCTTGAAATGGGCAAGAGCACTTGCTGCTGCTCTTCCAACATCTCTGTGACTCCGGTAAGCCAGACTGTTCTACCTCAGATGGTTTACTTTGATCTACAGGACCAAATGTGGCTTCAAACTTTCTCTGTCTCCTCTAGGTGATCATCACCTTCAACTGTCTTTCCTTTTCCTCCCAGGTAGTTGCTTCATCTCCACATCCTTTGATTTCTGCTTTGGATCAACCTGTGGCTTTCACACCAAACCCTTCCAATTTCTCATCTGCCTCTCTAGGTGTGAATTGGGCATAGCAAGCTACATGTAACTTCTCATCAATTAAAACGCATTCCTGATTAGCATAATTCCCCTAATTACCTACATCAACTCCAACAAACAAGCGTACATCTCAAATAGACACTGAACTACTATTCAATCCATAGAGCTCTACACTAGCTTTAAACTAGACTTCCTATCAATCATATTTATCCCAATTGCACTCTATGTTACATGATCTATCATAGAATTCTCTTCATGATACATACACAACGATCCTAGCATTAACCGATTTATGCAATACCTCCTTATATTTCTCATCACCATGCTAATCCTAGTCTCAGCCAACAATATATTCTAACTCTTTATCGGCTGAGAAGGTGTAGGAATTATACACCTTTTCTTCTAATTGGATGATGATACGGACGATCAGATGCTAATACAGCCGCCCTACAAGCTATCATCTACAATCACATTGGAGATATCGGATTTGTCCTAACAATAACCTGACTATTCTCCAACTACAACTCATGAGACTCTCAACAAATCTTCTCAATAAGTACAAACTCAAATATCCCAATCCTAGGACTCATTCTAGCAGCTACAGGAAAATCTGCCCAATTCAGCCTGCATCCATGACTCCCCTCAGCGATAGAAGGCCCAACACCTGTATCAGCACTACTGCACTCCAGCACAATAGTTGTTGCAGGTATCTTCCTTCTAATTCACTTCCATCCAATTATCCAAAACAACCAAACTATACTTACCCTCATGTATCGGAGCCCTAACAACTTTATTCACAGCCATCTGCACCCTCACACAAATGACATCAAAAAATTATTGCGTTTTCAACTTCTAGCCAACTAGGCCTAATAATAGTAACTCTAGGCATCAACCAACCATACTTATCATTCCTTCATATCTGCACTCATGCTTTCTTCAAAGATATACTATTCATATGTTCTGGGTCAATTATCCACAGCCTAAACGATGAACAAGACATCCGAAAAATAGGGGGTCTAGCCAAGTCCCTCGCATTTACCACTTCAGCACTAATTATTGACAGCCTAGCACTTACAGGTATACCTTTCCTCACAGGATTCTACTCCAAAGACCTCATCATTGAAGCAATAAACACGTCGTATACAAACGCCTGAGCCCTAATCATTACCCTTATTGCAACCTCTCTTACTGCAGCCTACAGCACACGAATCATCTTCTTTGTTCTTACAAACAATCCACGATTTCAACCTATATCCCCCATCAACGAAAACCACCCAAATTTGATTAACCCCATCATACGACTCCTACTCGGCAGCATCTTTGCAGGATACATCATCTCCAACTTCATTGACCCAATCAATACTCCAACTATAACTATACCAACCATTATTAAACTCACAGCCCTAATTATTACACTTACAGGATTTGTCATCGCAATAGAACTCAACTCTATAACACTTTATCTAAAACTCTACCCAAACACATATCATCACAACTTCTCTAATTTACTAGGTTATTTTCCATTAATCATTCACCGTCTAATCCCATTCTCCAACTTATCTTTCAACCAAAAAATGGCTACATCAACATTAGACTATATCTGGACGGAAAAATCTATACCCAAACTTATCAGCTCACTCCAACAAACAGCATCTTCCTCTTCATCAAACCAGAAAGTACTAGTCACAATTTATTTCTTATCATTTCTTCTATTCATTACAATCCTAACACTCATAATTATTTAAACCCCACGCGTTACCTCAACAATAATAAATACACCAACAAATAAAGACCATCCGCTACAACTATCAATCAACTACCATAACTATACATAGCCCCAACACCTACTGAATCTTCCCGAACTAAAACCATCTCATCACTATCATATGCAACTCACTCATCAATAAACATTATCTAACATATTCACCTCATCATCCCCAAGCACATAAACCACTAACATAGCCTCCATAATCACTCCTAACAAAAGCAACATTCATAACCAAATATTTGAACTCCAAGCCTCAGGATACTCTTCAGTAGCCATCGCAGTAGTATAACCAAATACTACCAATATACCTCCTAAATAAATTAAAAATACTATTAACCCCATATAAGAGCTACCATAAAACATCATCAACCTACACCCTACCCCACCACTAACAATTAATCCAAAACCAGCATAAATAGGAGAAGGCTTCGCAGCAACACCAACAAACCCCACCACCATAATTGTTAATAAAATATGCACTAAGTATGTCATAATTACTACATGGATTAAAACCAAGACCAATGACATGAAAAAACATTGTTGTCCATTCAACTATAGTAACTCATAATGACAATCATACGAAAAACTCACCCACTAATAAAATTAGTTAACCACGCATTCAATGACCTCCCTGCTCCATAAAACATCTCCGGATGATGAAACTTTGGATCACTTCTAGGATTATGCCTAGTTATCCAAATCGCCTCAGGCCTCTTCCTAGACATACAATATACACCTGACACCCTCACTGCATTTTCATCAGTTACTCACATTTGCCGAGACGTAAATTAAGGATGACTTATTCGTTACATATAGCATTGCCTGTTTTCCATTTTCTTGGCACTCCTTTAGAAATGTTCCCGTCTCAATCTTTCACCCACTGCAGCCGTGGGACCCTTTTCCATAATACTGACGTAAAGACATTTGTGTTACTGTATATAAATTACAACCATAAATAAACTGGGACAGTTTGCTCATAAGACGAATTCCGTGTCCAGAAAATAACGAAAAGAAACACCCCCTGCGGGCCCCCCTCCCCTCCGCTCGGCCCTCCCTTCAAGAAAAGTTCCTTGTTTGCTGTTGTTTCATTTTGTTTTGTTGTACATAAAGCCACAGAAGAGAGCCGGCGATACCTCATCGCGACTCTCGCGAGAGTCCACGAGACTCTCGTGAGCGGACTCTCGGGGGAGTCGCCAGCTTCCGCCATCAGCCCCGAATCACTCCCTGTCACTCCACATGGTGTCCAGTAGGTGGCACCCCAAAACAAGGAAAAACAACGTCAGGCCCAAAATCGATTCCAGACCGAACCGACACTTAGGAAGGCCTTGTGAGGAAGGAACACCTCCCCCTCCCACGCACGCACACACACACACACACACACACACACACACACACACGCCCCATCATCCCTGCCCACACAGGTCATGAATGGCAAACCCCTATCGCACAGAGAGACAAGACAGACAAACACACGGGGTGTGGAGAGAGACCGCAAATCTATGAATGGGCCTGGGCTGGCATTCTGTCCTCTGGGCCCTACAGTCAATCCATGGCGGCCGTTTCTCTCTCCTCATCACTGTAATCCTATCTGATATTTGCCAGAGCCGAACGTGCAGTGGGGACACTTTGGTTCAGCGATCTAAACTAGGGGCCAAGGCGGGGGAGGGGGGGGCGCGGAGGGGAAGCCTAGGAAGTCTGTTGCTATAGTTGGTGGCGGCGGCGGCAGTGGTGGCAGTGCAAAGTGTGGGGGGGTGGGGAGGCGGGGAGGTAGATCACATGCTGCCATGCCTGCCTGTGCCTGTGTGGTAGGAAACAGCAGCAAAGATCAAGGGGTGCAGGGTGTGTGTGTGTGTGTGCACGCCCCAGTCCTGGGGCTTGAACTCAGAGCCTGAGTGCTGTCCCTTGGCTCTTGTGCTCAAGACTGGCACTCTGGGGCTGGGAAGGTGGCTCAGTGGTAGAGCGCTTGCCTTGCGTGCATGAGGCCCTGGATTCGATTCCTCAGCACCACATAAGCAGAAAAAAAGCCGGAAGTGGCATTGTGGCTCAAGTGGTAGAGTGCTAGCCTTAACCTGAAGAGATGAGGGACAGCGCCCAGGCCCAGAGTTCAGGCCCACGACCAGACACCACCACCACCCCCCCGCCAAAAAAAAAAAGAGAGAGACTGGCAAGTCTGCCATTTGAGCCAAAACTCCACTTCTGACCTTTGGGTTGCTTAATTGACGACATGAGGCTCACCAAAAAGTGCAATGCCTATATACCTCTGATCATATAACAAGAAGTCTTCCCCTTTCTTTGTGTTTGTTATCATCGACATTATTTTGTTTTCTCTTCTCCCCCCCCAATTGTTTCTTCCTTCATCTATTTCCGGGAGGAGCAAGAAATGGAGGGACCCAGGATGAAGAAATGCAACAGTGGCACTCACTAGACACTATGTTGACACACAACCTGTGGGTGGGGAACAAACAGAACTTGAGGGAGGGAAAACCTGTGAGAGAGCCAGGGAAGGGGTGACATTGTCCAAAAAAAATGTACTCATTTTTGGGGGGGTGGGGGGAGATGGGAGGGCAGGAATGGAAACAAAGGAGGAGGCAACAATGCTTGATAAGAAATGTACTCAGGGGCTGGGAAGGTGGCTCAGTGGTAGAGTGCTTGCCTTGCATGCATGAAGCCCAAGGTTTGATTCCTCAGCACCACATAAGCAAAAAGAAAAAAGCCGGAAGTGGTGCTGTGGCTTAAGTGGTAAAGCGCTAGCCTTGAGCTGGAGAGCTGAGGGACAGCGCCCAGGCCCAGAGTTCAGGCCCCACCACCGGATCCAAAAAAAAAAAGACACACATTTGGGCTGGGAAAGTGGCTCAGTGGTAGAGCGCTTGCCTTGCATGCCTGAGGCCCTGGGTTCGATTCCTCAGCACCACATAAGCAAAAAGAAAAAAGCCAGAAGTGGCGCTGTGGCTCAAGTGGTAGAGCGCTAGCCTTGAGCTGAAGAGCTGAGGGACAGTGCCCAGGCCCAGAGTTCAGGCCCCACAACCGGACCCCCCCCCCCAAAAAAAAAGAAATGTACTCATTTCCTTGCTCGTGTCATTGTAACCACTCTGTAAGTATTTTCACAATTAAAACAAGTCATTAGCTGGGTGCCGGTGGCTCAAGCCTGTAATCCTAGCTACTTAGGAAGCTGAGATCTGAGGATCACGGTTCAAAGCCAGCCCGGGCAGGATAGCGCCCAAGCCCAGAGTTCACGTCAAAAAAAAAAAAACTTATTTG
>NW_012283814.1:0-2700 GCF_000151885.1 Dipodomys ordii
GCCAATGTTGTGTTTTTCCCCCTGGCCCAGTTTTATAGTTTTCAATCTCTCAAAAGCATGCAAGTAGCAAAAAAGCAGTTTGAAGAGAAAGAAAACTAGATCCAGATGCTACTTCTCCTTCAGACAACCACAGGTTCTTGTCTCATGTCCCATCAGAGGGATTTCAGTCACATTCCCCAGAAACAGTATCAGGAACACTGATCCCTGTGTTCAGAGTTCAATTGGCAATGAAGCAGTGCTCACAGGATGAGTGCAAGTTCCTGGTTGCCAGGGTAGTTTCTCAAGGTGTCTGGCAGCTTTAAGTACAGAAGTGACTCTAGCTGTTTGAGGGAGTGAGAGGCTGAGAAGCCTACCAGTCCCATAGTGTATCAAGAACTGCTTGACACAGTACTTCCAAGTCAAGGAGAGGAGGGGAGACATCGCCTGTCCCAATGACCCATTCTCATGTTCATTTTTCCAGCAGTCAAAGCTGTCTGAGGCCCACAAGGTGTTGTAAGGATATAAGGGATGGATGGATCTAGCCTGTTGGGTATGTTTACTTTACATGAGTGAAACAGAAATCTCAATTGCTTAGAACCTACAATGGCCAGGAAGAGGGTGAACACTTCTGTTTTCACTGGAGGCCAAATCAGTCACTGGTTCTTTTTGCCAGAATCTTTCACTCTTCTTTCAGTGAGGCTCCAGGCAGGTTGTCTGTGCCAAGCATTCCTCCATGGCCACCAATAACCTGTAGGAGTACCTTTTTCTTCAGAAACAGGGCTATGGGAATACTGCAACTTATAGAAAGCTCTAAGGAAAAGGTACTTCTGGGTGAGGTGCAAGTCCCTTGTTGCTAGTAAAGTTGGGAGATGGTAAGTTCCGTAAGTTTTTCTCTACCAGGCCTGAGGTTGGGGTAGGGTGGGGAGGGGTGGGATAGAGATCCTTAAGCCAAGCTGGTCTCACTCATTAGAAAGTAAACTGTTCCAGAGAGTGATCTGTGACTAGAAGCAGGTTGTTTTGTGTCCTTGCCCCAGGGAGATCAAAGTGCAAATAGCTTCCATTGTGGGAATCCTAGGGAGTAAGTGTTGACACCCCTGGGTCTCTAGTCCTAGAACTGACCAGGTTGGATGACCACAAATCTTCTAAGGCCATGGGTCAGAACTGAAGGCAGGCCTGGCCAAGGCACTCTCATTCCTCAGTGGGTTAAGGATTGAGGCCAAGCTGTGATGGAGGCACCACCCCTCCTATCTACCAGTGTTTGACTAAGAATGTTTTTGTTTTCTCTTAAGTACCCATTTATGAGTCTTTTCATGAGTCTTTTCTGGTGGCTTTGGCTTATTTCTTTACACTTTTGAAGAAGTAGTTCTTGGTTCATAATTAATGACTCATGCTTCATTCCTTAGAAAACTCCTGTTGATAATTTTACCAGTAGACCACCATGTATTTCTCAGGCATGGCTTTTGTTTTCTCCTAGCCAGAGCTCTGCATTCATTGCCACACAAGCTAATGTGGAGGTGATTCCTATAGATAGGTGAATTTTTGGCCAATTGCTAAGTGCAGCATCTCCCGTATTCTCATGTACCTTAGTAATTGTATCAAATACTTAATAGAGTTCTTGACAAGTATGATAAACAAAGTTCAGAGGTGAAGATGCAGCTCAGTGGTAGCGTACATCCCTGGCATGCACAAGACTCTCAGTTCAGTCCCCAGCACCAAAAGGAGGAAAGGCAACAAATGTTAGACTCAGGAGAGGATACATTAGGACTCATAGAAAAGCAGCACCCAGATTGGCAATGAGGAGTTGTGAAATGAGGGAACACTGGTAGAATATTTGTAGGGGGAAAGAAGAGAGCCCCTTGATGTGTGTACCCTTTTAGAAAGCAGAGATAGAAACAGGGAATGAACCTCTGGTAGTCAGCCTAGGCCACGGAAGGAAGAAGCCATGACATGTATGTTACTCTAATGGGACCAGAGTGTAAAGTGGCACCACCATACCAGGCCATGGCCCAACAAGAACAGGTTTGTCAGAAAGACATTCTTGCATTGGAGAGATGTCTTTTGACCATTTTGGCCGTGTTAATGATATTTCCTTATGCTGTTTTCTTTTTCCTTCCAACTTGTCGTACCTATAGCAGATCCTGTCCAGGAGACCCATTCTCTCTAATCTTATTCTCTAAAAGTCTCCCAGTTTATAGCTGCACATATCCTAGACCAAAGAAGTAGGGGGTAGATACTCTGTCAGACATACATTGAAACTGAAAGGTATCTTTGAAGTAGACTTTGACAAGGTTCTGGTATTGACAGTCTTGTGTTGATATGTGCTGTGATTGCAACCAGCTTCTGGTCTAATTCTGAGATGACAGTGGGAGAGAAATGGTGATAGGACATCATGGACCACTATGGTTTCAAACCCTTCCCAGGTACATCTCCATTCATGGATGTGCTATCAGCCAACATACAGATGTCTGTTAAAGGGGTGATGGCCGGGAAAAGAAAATTTATTGGCCACAGATGAGACCAGCTTTTGGACAAGTGGTTGCCTTTCAGTGTGAGGCAAAGAGTGCCTACCTATACAGAGATATTTTTTCAGGAAGCAAGATGATTCACTCACATCTTCTTATCCACAAAATAATCTGAGAATAACTCTGGAATCCCAGAGGTGAGAGTCATGTGCTTTGCGTTTCTACATGACTGCTTTGCTTCATGGCTCTTTATGCTCTT
>NW_012283815.1:0-1824 GCF_000151885.1 Dipodomys ordii
CCCGTGGTAGCTTAGGTGCTTGATAGGGTGTGACCTTGATGGTGACTGGTTGCTCTTCTCCCTGCCATGCCACCCACTCTTTTTTGCTTTAAACATGGCTTTCTCTGTGTTAATAAATGAGTTTTTCTATTTGACTTGACTCCCCACTGTGTCTGATTGTCTTCCGGGTTGAGGGAGGCTGGGGAACAAGCGGCCGCACTTACCTATCCTTGGACCCCGTCACTCTTTCCTGGGATGGACGAAGACCTGACATGTGTGTGTGTGTGTGTGTGTGTGTGTGTGTGTGTATCTCACAAATAAAGCCAGGTTCGGTAACTGAAAGATTTAATAAGTAAACTTGAAAACAACTAAGAATTGCAAGATTTCCTCCCATATCCATACTTTCTTTAAATATTATGTGGGTTTAGGTTGTAGTCTAAAAAGGTAAATCATTGACCAAAAAGGAAAACATTATTTTTGAACCATCCTAGACCTTTTTGCTCCAATATTTAAAGTACTAAAACATCTACCTGGACTATGGGTATTGTCCATGTCATCCAAAATGATGAATGATTGTTAGATGAACTGTTCAAGTCTGTAGATAAGGATTCAAGCTGGAATTCCCCAGTGTGAAATTGAATTGAAGACCTGGGTACTGTTGTTTTGTTATGGACGGGCTCTGAACCCGTTCTCTTGAAAAAACTTTCTTTGTAATCTGTGAATCTTATTTTTAGGCCTGCACACAGCATCATATTCTGCAAATAGTGGTAGGTATCCTGCTAGCAACTCTCCTCCAATCCCGTCTCTTATTTGAGTTAGAATTTGTGATCTTATTGTCCAACTATACAAGAGAAGCACTTTGTCCTCTTACCAGAATCTCTTATTGTTCCTCAGGAAGAAAGAGGAACTAAAGGAAACCATAGATTCATGGTGTGTGATCATTCTGGAACAGGAGTTCTTCTGCAGGAAGCAGAGGAGAATGGAAGGAAGAGTGGGACTTCTCTTCAGTATTGTTGGTTTGTCATCATAGCACAATTGAAATTCCAATGACAGGGAGGAAATCAGGTTTTCCATTGTAAAGGAACAGGAAAGGTGTAAAGTTCTACATGAGATGGGCATACTGGAACAATTGTAGGCATTGACTTAATTTTGCTGCTGGCATTCTAGTTTAATTCATTTTTAATAAAAAAAATAGATGGCCATGATTTCATTGAATGTCCTGTCCAATATTGATTTGTGGCTGTAACTCATGTCACACATGAGTGCAAGAATAATAAGGTTCAGCTCATTACATAGTGGTTCATCAGGATATAGGAAATATTCCTCGACTTGGTTGAGCTAGTCTCCATTATTTGTTCTATACTGTCCTATGCTTTGAGTCTGCAGTTTACAGTTTCAAGATGATATTTGTCCTTTTGGAGACAGGTGAATGGAGCAATGTACGTGACCTCCAAGACAATTACCGGTATCTGGCTAAAATTCATATATTCAAATGGGAAATTTGCCATCTCCATAAAATACAAAAGATGACTCCCAAGTACCAGTTGTCTACTTTGCAGCCATTGTAGTTTTCATGCAGGAATATTTTGGGGGGAGTCCAATCGTGGGGTCTGAACTCTGGACCTGGGAGCTGTCCCTCAGCTCTTCAGCTAAAGGCTAGCACTCTACCACTTGAGTCACAGTACCACTTCTGGCTTTTTTTCCCTGCTTATGTGGTGATGAGGAATTGAACCTATGGCCTCATGCATTCAAGGTAAGCGCTCTACCACTGAGCCACCTTCCCAGCCCTGCAGGAATATTTTATAGGGACAAAATCAAGGTACCAAATATGTCCTTAAGCAACCA
>NW_012283816.1:0-2299 GCF_000151885.1 Dipodomys ordii
CCAGGAGACCCATTCTCTCTAATCTTATTCTCTAAAAGTCTCCCAGTTTATAGCTGCACATATCCTAGACCAAAGAAGTAGGGGTTAGATACTCTGTCAGACATACATTGAAACTGAAAGGTATCTTTGAAGTAGACTTTGACAAGGTTCTGGTATTGACAGTCTTGTGTTGATATGTGCTGTGATTGCAACCAGCTTCTGGTCTAATTCTGAGATGACAGTGGGAGAGAAATGGTGATAGGACATCATGGACCACTATGGTTTCAAACCCTTCGCAGGTACATCTCCATTCATGGATGTGCTATCAGCCAACATACAGATGTCTGTTAAAGGGGTGATGGCCGGGAAAAGAAAATTTATTGGCCACAGATGAGACCAGCTTTTGGACAAGTGGTTGCCTTTCAGTGTGAGGCAAAGAGTGCCTACCTATACAGAGATATTTTTTCAGGAAGCAAGATGATTCACTCACATCTTCTTATCCACAAAATAATCTGAGAATAACTCTGGAATCCCAGAGGTGAGAGTCATGTGCTTTGCGTTTCTACATAACTGCTTTGCTTCATGGCTCTTTATGCTCTTCTGAAACCTCCTTCTGAGCTGGCCCACAATGTGCCCAGGAGGCAGGAATCAAAGGGGACTTGGAAGCTTGGCTGCTAATCACTCTGGCCACACTGACTTGGGGCTGTAGGCATGTACTGGACACCTGCTCCATTCTAATAGTATGGGCTCCAGTGGGAGCTTTGGTTCTTACCAGGAGAAGGTAACAGTGCCTCTGATTTTGAGCCATCTCCCAGGTCAGAATGTCTTTATCTGCAGAGGCTGCAGCTTTGCCATATCTCTCATCATGACAGGTTTTTTCTTTCGACTTTTTCTTTCTTTCTTTCTTTCTTTCTTTCTTTCTTTCTTTCTCTCTCTTTCTCTCTTTCCTCTTTCCCTTTTTTTCTTTCCTTCTTTCCTTCTTTTCTTTCTTTCTTTCTTCCTTCTTTCTTTTTCTTTTTTTTCTTTATTTTGTTGGTCATGGGACTTGAACTCCTCTGTTCTTCAGCTCAAGTCTAGCTCTCTATCACTTGAGCCACAGTGCCACTTCCAGTTTTCTGGTGGTTTCTTGGAGATAAGTGTCTCAAGGCCTTTCCTGC
Source organism: Dipodomys ordii (assembly GCF_000151885.1). NCBI lineage: Eukaryota > Metazoa > Chordata > Mammalia > Rodentia > Heteromyidae > Dipodomys > Dipodomys ordii. The sequence goes on from NW_012283816.1 coordinate 1,137, forward strand.
CCAAGCTGGTTTTTTACTGGCATACTCAGATCTCTGCCTCCTGAGTAGCTAGATTTACAGTCAAGGGCCACTGGTGCCCAGTTTGACAGGTTAATTATTTTCTAAACATAACAATGGCCACATTCTGTCCTGGGAGAAGTTTCCTCATCATCCTACAACACTGATGGTCTTAGTGTTGTGGCAGAGCACACAGCAAGGGGGCTTTCTCTGCATGCATATTGACTAGTACCTGAAAAGGCAGCTTGCAAAGGCCAAGGATATTGTTGTTGAAGAGATTGTTGTTCAAAAGCCCCTAGTGCTAAGAAGGCTCTAGAAATGCATACATCTCAACTTGCACTGGGCATTTCCAAATTTTAAGTTGTAGTGTTGTTTCTTTTCTTTTGTACACAGCTTGAGTAGGTTGTTCCAGACAAAGAAAGCTACTTACAGAAGGTCTGTGTGCTAGCTACACTCATACAGAACAAGCAGTTCATGGCTTGATTTTTGGTACATTTTTAGACTGCAATCTGTTCACTGGTGAGGTTTTTTAATGTTTCCAAGATCATTTTAAATGATTTTGTGCCCTCTTACCATATCATTTAGGTTTCTATCCTAAGCTAAATCAGCAACAACAATAACAAAAACAACAACAGACTGGATTCACTTGTAAAGGAGTTAAAAGTGCCACCTGCTGTTCAAACTGCAGAAATACCCATTGCTTGTAACCTTCAGAGAAACAAAGGCTTTCTTCTTCTTCTTCTTAATATTATTATTGTGAAAATACCGTACAGAGGGGTTTTTCTTTTCCTATGCTATTCCTCTTGTTTCATAGTTACAGTGTATTTTGTCCCCAGCACATATGTCTTTCCTTCCAGAAAATAAGCAATGTACAGACTGTTTATTGCTGTTCTATGTAAAGCAAAGCACATCAGTCTGGGCATGAGTTTTCTGTAGTCTAGGTTGTCGACTAGTAAAATGCTTATAGTAGTCTGTACCCAAAGTGGTCCTTATCATTGGAACTTATGGTGACTTCCAGGTGATAAAAGAAGTCCAGAGTGCCCTGAAAACAGCCACTGCCGATGACAGCAGGTGTATCTCAGTGCACTGGGCAGCGTCTTCTATTGTGGCCTGGACTTAACTTACATCATAGACCATCTCACAGACGATAGAAAAAGAAAAGGCAC
>NW_012283817.1:0-2715 GCF_000151885.1 Dipodomys ordii
TCAAATTGAAATTCCAATGACAGGCAGGAAGTCGGGTTTTCCATTGTAGAGGAACAGGAAAGGTGTAAAGTTCAACATGAGATGGGCATCCTGGGACAATTGTAGGCATTGACTTAATTTTGCTGCTGGCATTCTAGTTTAAGTCATTTTTAATAATAAAAAAGTAGATGGCCATGATTTCATTGAATGTCCTGTCCAATATTGATTTGTGGATATCAAGCAGGCTGTAACTCATGTCACACATGAATGCAAGAATAATAGGGTTCAGATCTTTACATAGTGGTTCATCAAGATATAGGAAATATTCCTCAATTTTGTTGAGCTAGTCTCCATTATTTGTTCAATACTCTGCCTATGCTTTGAGTCTGCAGTTTACAGTTTCAAGATGATATTTTGTCCTTTTGGAGACAGGTGAATGGAGCAATGTACGTGACCTCCAAGACAATTATCTGTATCTGGCTAAAATTCATATATTCAAATGGGAAATTTGCCATCTCCATAAAATACAAAAGATGACTCCCAAGCACCAGATGTCTAGTTTGCAGTCATTGTGGTTTTCATGCAGGAGTATTTTAGGGGGGAGTCCAATCCTGGGGTCTGAACTCTGGACCTGGGCGCTGTCCCTCAGCTCTTCAGCTAAAGGCTAGCACTCTACCACTTGAGTCACAGTGCCACTTCTGCCTTTTTTTTTCTGCTTATGTGGTGATGAGGAATTGAACCCAGGGCCTCATGCATGCAAGGCAAGTGCTCTACCACTGAGCCACCTTCCCAGCCCTGCAGGAATATGTTGTAGGGACAAAATCAAGGTACCAAATATGTCCTTAAGCAACCACCCTTGGGTAATCCTTGTGCTCATGCCAAAGTCATTGACCTTCACATTGCATTTGTCATCCAACAGGATGCTATTGGGTTTAAGGTCTCAGTGTTCATTTCTATTTTTGTTAAAGTAATGCACAGTACACCCAGTCTGTTTGAACAACTTAATTCTTGAATAAGCGGTATGATTTTCAGATTTATCTCAGGAGGTCTCTTAGTGGCCAGTTCCATTACAAAGTATTGGTGCTCATCCTTCTCCCTCACCTGGTATGACCTGATCATGTGTGTGTGATGGAAAGTCTTAATAATATCCATCTCAATTTTGATCTGACAATTGTTGAACTCTCCCTTCACTACCATCTTGAGGTTTATGAGGTGGTGCTAGGTCAAATTTACATCGGGATAGCTACCATAGCAAATGATCTCCTTCATACTGTATTGTTCAGTGAAAACCTCTTCCTTCCATACCCAATGATCACATTTGCTCTGTATTAAATGAAAATCTCATCCTGCCATAGCCAAAACAACATGAGCCCCATAGCTCTTGAGTAGAGCTAAAACAATATCACACTCAACAATAGCCTGTGGTTGAAAGAAGGTAGGTAGTATTAGCCTCCTAAAAAATGACTATTGCCAAGATGAATCCTCTATAGAAATAAGTTTTCCTTTTCAGTATTTACTAATACAATGCATCCATGTATTAATGACAACACATTACTACTTTAATATAAATTAAGCATGTTTTCTATTCAACTCAGTGAATTTTGACAACTATTTAAATATGTAATGCTAAGATTCCTCTTATACATCAATAAACTGGCACTTTTTTCATTTACATTAAAATACAAAGAAACTAAGACCAAGAACGTTTTTGGCTTAGGTGGGTCATGGAAGCTGTTGTTTTCTCACTTATAAATTAAGTCCAGTAGAATGCTACATGGCATTCATAATCTGAAAAGCTGCTCTAACTTTTGGCTTTTAAAGACCTCTTCAATTTACTCAAGATATTCAAAGACTTTTTTCTTTATACCTGGAGTGACTGGTATAAAAAGAAGAGTGGTATCGTTTCAGAATCTTCTGATAATGTAACAAAATTCCTTGTGCCATACATCACCATGGAGTGGGTTAATAACATCTATAGGAGTGAGAGAAAAGAGAGCATCATCATACCCCATGATAGTTTCTTATCAGATAGTTTACAGCAGAAACCTTGAAATCCATAAGTCATTGTGTTGATATATTCAAAGTGAAGGACAAGGGATGGAGTAGGGGCTTATATGGTTGAACCCCTTCCTAGCAAATTGGCGGTCCCCAGCTTGAATTCTCCGACTGCCAAATCCATCAGTCTTTCCTACAGCTAGAGAAAGAGTACTTCCTTTAGAGAAAGAGATATATCTGGGTGTTTCAATGCCATTGTGATGCTATAACAAAACTCCTTCAGATCAGGTCCCAATAGCTTAGAGCAAGTTATTTGTAGTAAACAGACATTCTGAAGGACAAGATCTAGAACCTAGAAAATTCAAGATACACAGAGGTCAGCTTCACCAGGTTTAATGTGCTCACTTGTTGCTGCGTCCTCATATGGTAGAAAGGCTAGAAACTTATTTTAAAGAAAACAATATAGCTGACAGACTTCTTTCCACCATCCAGATGAAGTTTAATTTGTTTCAGATCTCTATTTTTTTCTTCTTTGTTTATTTGTTGTGATTTTTTAGCTGACTGGTCTTGAACATTTGAACCACCAAAGAAATGGAAGTTTGGATTCCAAGTATGTACCACCAAAATCATCTGCTGCTACTTCTATTTTGGAAGTAAAACACTTACTTGCCCCAAACCCTGTGCTTTATTGTCCTTCGTGTATTATGTTTTTAAGTTTTTGGTCTGTTTCAATTTTGCAGG